>NC_088237.1:861395-888108 GCF_036934945.1 Oncorhynchus masou masou
TGTTACGGATACAAGTATCCTGTGTGTGTTTCTTTTCTCTCCTTCTCCCCTCACAGGTGAAAATCATCACTCCCCAATCAGTCACCAATCAATCATCAATCAGAAGACACACTTCCTCCTGTTTCCTACCCAATCACAGTTCCTTTCCCTTGGTTTAAAAACCCTGTCAGTTGTTTGCTCTAGAGCTCAATCTCTCTGTAAATGCCATGTCTGTAAATCTCGCTGTTTCACTCTCTCTTTATGTATTGAGCTATCTTTTGTTTGAGCACCTCCATAGCACTTTGTCCTCACCAGTGAGTATTGTTTTTGGTTATGGTGTTTGTGTTTGTTTGCTGGTGGGAAAAGGGGGAACCAGGACAAGTCGCCCATGGGCATACACTACCCGTAGGTAAACTTTGTTAAAAACACTAGTTAGAACTGAGCGGACCACCCACTGTATTTTTGGTTAGTTAGCTGTTAAAGTAGGCTAGTCTAGTTTAGGGGTGTTTTTGAATACTTATTATTTATTTCCTTGGGTCCAGCTCAGCCCCTTTTCCTGCTCCCCCCATTACCGTGTGTTTTCAAATAATCCTTGAGTTTGACGGTACATTTCAGTTGTCCTGGGTATTTCGTTCACACTTTTACTTTGTCACTATTATAATTTGCATGAGTTATGTTACGGGTCTCATTACCATCCCCCCCTAGACTGTTGGGCCAAAAGGGATTTGTAACATAAGTGGGGGCTCATCCGGGATATGTCTTTACTGACACCCATGCCGCTCATGCAGATTGTTTTAGTGGTATAATTCAGTGTTGAACGTTATAGCTGAGGTAGCATTAGTGTTTGCTATTTTCGTTGGCTCTTGTGAAGTAGGTTAAGATGGCTACTTTTGAGTTGAAGTCCTTTTTGGATAACCCTTCGTGAGAGGTTTTTGATAAATGTCGTAGAGTTGATTTAATGACCTTGACTGACCATTATTCAATATCGATTCCGCAGAGTTTAGTTAAGGCGTAGGTTAAAAAGCTGGTGTTAAATGTATTGTTGGAAGAGCAGGTGCTTGTGTTACCGCTGCCTGAGCCTACTACCCCTGTAGGGGATGTTGCTGCTCCTGTAAGCCCATTGGTGTTTGAGAATGAGGGCGAGGCTAAAGCGCCAGCCACATTGCCCCGTTTCGATCCACTCTTCCCACTGTCAACCGGTGATGCCAGGAGGGATGTCCGTTCAACACAGTTCCAACTGGAGGCGGAAGAGAGCCCAAATTAGGCGAGAGACTCTCCAGTTGGAGATGTGTAAAATTGAGGCAGAAAGAGAACAACGGCATTTGGAGATGTGTAAAATTGAGGCAGATAAAGAACAGCGGCAGATGACGTTTAAAATGCGCCAGATGGAACTGGAGGCAGAGACAGTGAGGCTAGCCTCCGGTCCTGCTGTCACTGTTAGTGAGTCGTCCTCACCTGCTGTGTCCTCAAACACGTTTGACATTAGTAGGCAGATTGCCTTAGTACCTTTGTTCAGAGAGTCTGAGGTAGACTCCTATTTTTGTGTATTTGAACGAATAGCTGTTGCATTGAAATGGCCTGAAGACATATGGTGCCTATTGCTTCAGTGTAAATTAACTGGTAAAGCCCAAGAGCTTTTGTCGGCGCTACCTCTGGAGGACAGTTTGAATTATGAAGTGGTCAAAGCTACTGTTCTTCGTGCCTATGAGCTTGTGCTTGAGGCATACCGACAGAGATTTAGGTCTCATAGAAAGTCTTCTAGTAAGACTTATGTGGAATTTGCTAGAGACAAGGGAAATCTGTTTGATAAATGGCATGCTGCTAGTAAGGTAACTGATTTCAACTCTCTCCGGGAGTTACTCTTGTTGGAAGAGTTAAAAAATTGCTTACCCGAACGCATTGTAGTTTACCTAAACAAACAGAAAGTATCCTCCCTGGCAGAAGCGTCTGTGCTGGCAGACGAGTTTGTGTTGACACACAAGAGTGTATTTTCGGCTCATACTGAGATTAGAGCCACTGAGTTTCCTACCTTTAACCCTAGTCGGCCAGCAGTAGTATATTACGCACGCCAGAAGAATGAGCGTCCCTGTTTCTATAGTCATAAAGTGGGACATATGATTAATGATTGCTTCATGTAAACGCAAACAAGGGATGCCTCTTTGTGCCAAGCTGCCAACAGGTGGTCTAATTCGTATGGTTGTAGAGGTCTGCAACAAAACAGGTGCCTCAGGGTAACTGTAGTTTGAAAGTCTCAGTCCCACATTTTTTAGTTATGAACAATTCATTTCCGAGGGGTTTTGTGTCCTAACGAATGACAAGCGTCTCAGCGTCCAGTTAAAATCCTTAGAGATACTGGTGCGGCGCAGTCGTTTTATATTGTCTGATGTGTTGCCTTTATCTGACGATACATACTGTGGTTCCAGTGTGTTAGTGCAGGGTATTGAAATGGGTTTTTTGTCCGGTGCCATTGCACTTTGTGAAAGTACACTGAGTTAATCAGTGGAATATTCAGAGTGGGGTACGTCCTATGTTGCCTGTGAAAAGTGTGACCTTTTATAATAGGTGCTTGATATTGCGGAGAAGGTAGTACCCGTATTGGAAGTATTGGATAAAAAAGTGACCACTCTCTCTCTCGAATGAGCTGGCACGAAGTTATCCACATGTGTTCCTAAACTTTGCTGTCACTCGTGCTCAGGCACGACAAGAGGGTGACGTGATAGATTTGGCCGAACACTGTTCTGTTCAAAGAGGTTGATCAAGAGGATGGATTGTGTGATACCTCTGAGAAGCTGATCACCTCTGACCAAACAGCCCAGGAAAGAATCAGAACATTGAACTTATTGCTGATGCAATACAGTTACCAGTCATTAAGTGAGCAGCTGATAGCTAACCAAAAGTTTGACAACAAGCTTGCAAATGTTTTTCTAGTGTTGTCTCATTGGAAGATGTGAAGAAGAAGAACGTGGCTTACTTCATTGATGGTAATCTCCTCATGCGTAAGTGGAAATCCCATGTTGGCGGGAGGAGATTGGAATGCTGTTTATCAAATAGTGATTCCTACAGCCTTTCGACAAAATATGTTATCCCTTGCTCATGATCACCAGTGGTCTGGTCATTTAGGAATCACAAAGACTTATGATCGGATCCTTCAACATTTCTTTTGGCCGGGTTTAAAACAAGATGTGGCTCAGTTCTGTCGGACATGCCACACATGTCAGATAACAGGAAAACCAAATCAGGTTATTCCTCCCGCTCCTCTTTGTCCCATACCTGTCAAAGGTGAACCATTCGAGCATGTGGTGGTTGATTGTGTCGGACCGTTACCGAAGACAAAATCGGGTAACCAGTTTTTGTTAATGATTATGTAGTAACCAGTTTTTTGTTAACGATTATGTGTAGGGCTACAAGACACCCGAGTCCATTCCTCTGTGAAGGATTACAGCCCCGGGGTGAGTAAAGCCTTAATAAAATTCTTCACGACATTCGGGTTACCTAAAGTGGTACAAAGCAATCAAGGGTACCAATTTCCTATCCAAGCTCTTCAAGCAGGTGTTAAAATCCTTGTCAATTACGCACCGTGTGTCAAGCGCCCTATCACAGAGTATCAGGGTGCGCTTGAAAGATGGCATCAGACACTGAAGTCTATGCTACGTAAATATTGTTTGGAATCTGAGAAAGATTGGGATGAGGGAGTTCCTCTAGTTTTGTTTGCTGCTCGTGAAACTGTGCAGAAGTCCCTAGGTTTCAGCCGGCTGAACTACAGTTTGGTCTGCAGTGAGAGGGGGCCAATGAAAGTCCTTAAAGAACAGTTCTTGTCCCAAGAGTTTTGTACAGAGAACGAGAATGTGTTGGACTACGTTAGTAAACGCCATCGTGAGCGCCTACACAAGCTTGTGCTCATAAAAGGAAGCTCTGTCTTCCTCCAGAGGCATGAAAAGACACTATGATAAAGAGGCTGTTTCGTCCACTACAGCCAGGTGACCAAATACTGGTGTTATTACCTGTTCCAGGATCTTCACTGTCAGCTCGTTTCTCTGGTCTTTATTTAATTGAAAATAAAATAAGTGAAACTGACTATGTGCTTCAAACTCCTGATAGACAACGCCAATCTCGTGTGTGTGTCACATTAACATGTTGAAAGCCTACACCCGACCCATCACACAGTTAGAGAGTTCAAAAACAGAGGAAGGTACTGCTGTCTCCTCTGCTACTACTGCTATCATAGTGGACTGTCATATTGATGAAGTTGATGGATTTGGAGTTGCGCAATACTCAGCAGCAGTGTGTTAGATTGCCAAACTCAGAAATGATGCTGTCTATCAATCCGGTCTTTTTCATTTAACAGACGGACAGGCCCGATGATATTGTGAGGCTACTACACAGTTTTTCCATGTCTCTTTAATGGCGTTCCTACTCGCACAAACGTGTTGGAACATGACATTAATGTTGGAAATGCTTTTCACCTGTCAAGCAACACCCATATCATTATCAATGCTTATAAGAGGAAGATAATGAGGGATGAGGTGAAATATTTGTTGGAGAATGACCTGGCTATGCCAAGTTCCAGCCTTGGAGTTCTCCTTGCATTCTGGTTCCTAAACCTGATGGTACTTCCAGGTTATGTACAGATTATCGAAAGGTAAATTCTGTCACAAAGCCAGATTTGTACCCGTTACCCAGACTGGACGACTCTATCGACACTATTGGTGCTGCTAGGTATGTAACTAAGTTGGACCTCTTATTAAAAGGTTACTGTGGTTCGTTAACTTCACGTGCTTCTGAGATTTCTGCCTTTGTAACCCAGACACCTTCCTACAGTACTCAGTCATGGCTTTTGGGATGCGAAATGCCAGCCACTTTCCAACGACTGGTTAACTCCGTATTAGCTGGCGTTCCTAATTGTAGTGCATACCTTGATGACCTAGTGATTTATTCGTCTGAGTGGTCAGATCATGTTGACTCTCTAAGGGTAGTATGTGAACGGTTGACAGCTGCTTCTCTAACCCTGAACTTGGCAAAGTGTGAGTTTGGGAAGGCTACTGTTACCTATCTCGGTAAAGAGGTTGGCCATGGACAGGTGCACCCTGTTGATGCCAAGGTCTTGGCTATAACTGCATTCCCTGCACTTACCACCAGACGAGCGCTACGCCGCTTTTTAAGGGATGGTTGGCTAATACCGTAGCTTCTGTAAAAATTTCTCTGCGGTTGTTGCTCCATTGACCAATTTGCTCAGTCCGGCTAGATCATTTGTGTGGTCCCCTGATTGTAAGGTAGCTTTTGATACTGCCAAAGCACTCTTATGTAGTACCCCTGTACTTGCTGCTCCGGATTTTGAACAACCGTTCAAACTTGTGGTAGATGCTAGTGCCAGAGGTGCTGTTCTACTGCAGCAGGACAAGAGTGGAGTAGATCATCCTGTTTGTTATTTTTCCCGTAAATGTAATAAATGTCAAACAAACTATGCGACAATAGAACAAGAAGCTCTTGCTTTGTTGTTGGCTCTGCAGTACTTTGAAGTACATATTGGTTCCAGTGCCCTACCAGTGATTGTATATACTGACCTTAAATACCCTAGTTAGAACTGGGCGGACCACCCACTGTATTTTTGGTTAGTTAGCTGTTGTTGAAATGGGCTCGTCTAGCTTAGGGGTGTTTTTGAATACTTATTATTTCTTTCCTTGGGTCCAACTCAGCCCCTTTTCCTGCCCCCCCCCATTACTGTGTGTTTTCCAATAAACCCTGAGTTTGACGGTAGATTTCAGTAGTCGTGGTGATTTCGTTCTCACTTTTACTTTGTCACTATTATAAATTGCATGATTTATGTTACAGGTCTCATTACCATCCCCCCCCTAGACGGTCGGGGCAAAAGGGATTCGTAACATACTGCTTGAATAATAATGTGTCTGAGGTCATATTGTTGTTGGGTCTTACCTGTCAACAGTAGAAGTAGTGTTTCCTCTGTTTCACACTGAGGTAAAGCCCCTCAATCTTCTTCTGGAGATGCCCTGTCTGACTATCCTGTCTAATGGTAGAGGGAGTGTTTCCTCTGTTTCACACTGAGGTAAAGCCTCTCAATCTTCTTCTGGAGATGCCCGGTCTGGCTATCCCGTCTAATGGTAGAGGGAGTGTTTCCTCTGTTTCACACTGAGGTAAAGCCTCTCAATCTTCTTCTGGAGATGCCCTGTCTGACTATCCTGTCTAATGGTAGAGGTAGTGTTTCTGTTTCACACTGAGGTAAAGCCCCTCAATCTTCTTCTGGAGATGCCCTGTCTGACTATCCTGTCTAATGGTAGAGGTAGTGTTTCCTCTGTTTCACACTGAGGTAAAGCCTCTCAATCTTCTCCTGGAGATGCCCTGTCTGACTATCCTGTCTAATGGTAGAGGTAGTGTTTCCTCTGTTTCACACTGAGGTAAAGCCTCTCAATCTTCTCCTGGAGATGCCCGGTCTGGCTATCCTGTCTAATGGTAGAGGTAGTGTTTCCTCTGTTTCACACTGAGGTAAAGCCTCTCAATCTTCTTCTGGAGATGCCCTGTCTGACTATCCTGTCTAATGGTAGAGGTAGTGTTTCCTCTGTTTCACACTGAGGTAAAGCCCCTCAATCTTCTTCTGGAGATGCCCTGTCTGACTATCCTGTCTAATGGTAGAGGTAGTGTTTCCTCTGTTTCACACTGAGGTAAAGCCTCTCAATCTTCTCCTGGAGATGCCCGGTCTGGCTATCCTGTCTAATGGTAGAGGGAGTGTTTCCTCTGTTTCACACTGAGGTAAAGCCCCTCAATCTTCTCCTGGAGATGCCCTGTCTGACTATCCTGTCTAATGGTAGAGGTAGTGTTTCCTCTGTTTCACACTGAGGTAAAGCCTCTCAATCTTCTCCTGGAGATGCCCTGTCTGACTATCCTGTCTAATGGTAGAGGTAGTGTTTCCTCTGTTTCACACTGAGGTAAAGCCTCTCAATCTTCTCCTGGAGATGCCCGGTCTGGCTATCCTGTCTAATGGTAGAGGTAGTGTTTCCTCTGTTTCACACTGAGGTAAAGCCCCTCAATCTTCTCCTGGAGATGCCCTGTCTGACTATCCTGTCTAATGGTAGAGGTAGTGTTTCCTCTGTTTCACACTGAGGTAAAGCCTCTCAATCTTCTTCTGGAGATGCCCGGTCTGGCTATCCTGTCTAATGGTAGAGGTAGTGTTTCCTCTGTTTCACACTGAGGTAAAGCCTCTCAATCTTCTTCTGGAGATGCCCTGTCTGACTATCCTGTCTAATGGTAGAGGTAGTGTTTCCTCTGTTTCACACTGAGGTAAAGCCCCTCAATCTTCTCCTGGAGATGCCCTGTCTGACTATCCTGTCTAATGGTAGAGGTAGTGTTTCCTCTGTTTCACACTGAGGTAAAGCCTCTCAATCTTCTTCTGGAGATGCCCTGTCTGACTATCCTGTCTAATGGTAGAGGTAGTGTTTCTGTTTCACACTGAGGTAAAGCCTCTCAATCTTCTTCTGGAGATGCCCTGTCTGACTATCCTGTCTAATGGTAGAGGTAGTGTTTCCTCTGTTTCACACTGAGGTAAAGCCTCTCAATCTTCTTCTGGAGATGCCCTGTCTGACTATCCTGTCTAATGGTAGAGGTAGTGTTTCCTCTGTTTCACACTGAGGTAAAGCCCTCAATCTTCTTCTGGAGATGCCCTGTCTGACTATCCTGTCTAATGGTAGAGGTAGTGTTTCCTCTGTTTCACACTGAGGTAAAGCCCCTCAATCTTCTTCTGGAGATGCCCTGTCTGACTATCCTGTCTAATGGTAGAGGTAGTGTTTCCTCTGTTTCACACTGAGGTAAAAGACCTGTCTGTCCCCTCTGACTATCCTGTCTAATGGTAGAGGTAGTGTTTCTGTTTCACACTGAGGTAAAGCCTCTCAATCTTCTTCTGGAGATGCCCTGTCTGACTATCCTGTCTAATGGTAGAGGTAGTGTTTCCTCTGTTTCACACTGAGGTAAAGCCTCTCAATCTTCTTCTGGAGATGCCCTGTCTGACTATCCTGTCTAATGGTAGAGGTAGTGTTTCCTCTGTTTCACACTGAGGTAAAGCCCCTCAATCTTCTTCTGGAGATGCCCTGTCTGACTATCCTGTCTAATGGTAGAGGTAGTGTTTCCTCTGTTTCACACTGAGGTAAAGCCTCTCAATCTTCTTCTGGAGATGCCCTGTCTGACTATCCTGTCTAATGGTAGAGGGAGTGTTTCCTCTGTTTCACACTGAGGTAAAGCCCCTCAATCTTCTTCTGGAGATGCCCTGTCTGACTATCCTGTCTAATGGTAGAGGTAGTGTTTCCTCTGTTTCACACTGAGGTAAAGCCTCTCAATCTTCTTCTGGAGATGCCCTGTCTGACTATCCTGTCTAATGGTAGAGGTAGTGTTTCTGTTTCACACTGAGGTAAAGCCCCTCAATCTTCTTCTGGAGATGCCCTGTCTGACTATCCTGTCTAATGGTAGAGGTAGTGTTTCTGTTTCACACTGAGGTAAAGCCTCTCAATCTTCTTCTGGAGATGCCCTGTCTGACTATCCTGTCTAATGGTAGAGGGAGTGTTTCCTCTGTTTCACACTGAGGTAAAGCCTCTCAATCTTCTTCTGGAGATGCCCTGTCTGACTATCCTGAAGTGTGGCTGTCAAACATAGGGCAAGTTACAAACATGACTCCAATTGACATCAATGCAATTATGAAGTTGAGAGACAGAAACATTTACTTTTCTACCTGTTGGATTCTGGCTTGAAATATACTTTTTCCTGTCATAATATTAGAACATATTGATTACTTTATATGTATAAGTAATGTATATGTTAGGGGTCAATTTAAGGGTGAATGAGAACTTTGTGTATAGAAAGTTACTGAGTGAGACAGAGGGAAGTGCAGAAACTTCATATTCTGTTCAAACATGTTATTGCTGAATATTAATATTTCTAAGGAAGGAGGCAAAAGGTAGCAGTCTGGTTTCAGTTCCTGATAAGGCAGGCAAGCTGCTGTGGAACTAGGACAATGAGGGATGTGGAACTCAACTCAAGATAAGTCAACAGTTAAAGAGAGAAGACACTGCTGGGAGGGGGCCATAGGGGTCCACCCTGAAGACCATCTGACTACAGTCCTATCCCATATTCACACACTTCCACGCCCATGAGGGTCCTAGATTTAGGCAGGGCCATGACAATACCAGTTAGAGGAACAGACTGAGTTTCTGCCTAACAACACAGGAGTGTTTATCTAAGGCATGCAAGGCGGTGACTCCGCCTAGTCGGAAGGTATACATATATGCTTGTGTTGAATAAACTTGATTTGAGAATTTTCTGGTTGTCCGTTTGAGTTTTTGCTCTAATTCTTGAGAACCTAACATACCTCCAGGCTTCTGTTGCACCTCAGCAACCCACTCATGAAGCACAGCGTTGCTGATGTCCAGCTCTGCCTGCTTTTCTTCAAGGAAACAAGTCTCCTCCTTCGGTTGTTTGACATTCTGAAAAAAATTCAATTCAATTAAGGAATAACACAGGTGAAGGTTAAAATTTTTCAAGTGAATCAATCTTAAAGATTTGACTTTAATGTATACAGTCATCCTGATGTTTTCCTACATCAAGATGACTAATAAAATACTAAAAAGCTGAGCCAGGATTGCAGACAGAAGATCAGACTTGTAGAAATAGAGAAACAAGAATGAGAAAGAAGAAACAGGTAAAAAGAAAAAAAAAGGTTTATGAAACCCCACCCCCCCTAAAATACCTTCACATATCGCTTTGCCAACTTGCGATCCATGTTGGCAAGCTTCCTCTTATTCCAGACCATTGTCAGGAGTGTGATAATGTCTGTCCGTACTGTTGGAAAAACATCTTCAGTCAGCTATTCTAATAAATTACTACTGTGTGCCTAACCAATCAACATAAAGACTGCAATTACAGTCATGTGTAAGATATAAAATCATTAACATAGCACAACATAGCATCATCAGTTAAGGCCAAAAAGTAAATGTCCTTCACTGTCAGCTTCTCCCTTCAGCAGTAACATGGGTCCAAGAAAAAAAGTGTATGTTGATCTTTTTGTTATGAAGCATATTTTTGTGATGTTATATTGCAGTTGGTCTTCTTTTTAGAAGAACATCCATTGTTAACTAGGTCATTTTCCATTAATAAAAATTGTGGGATAGTAATTTGTCTTTTTGAATGATCCAAACCCCTCCGAGACAGACACAGAGAGGTTGGAGAAACACGGTCAGATGTCTGGGATTTGAACCCAGCTCTCTAACCTCTAGGCTACTTGCCACCACCCTGGTGGTTTGGTTTGATGTATCATTTTGTGATGTCATCTTGCAGTCTGTCTCTCTATTTAGTGAGACTTTTTGAGAAAGGCTTCTACGACGGTGTCTTGTGGCATTACATTATAGTCAAGCTTTATAACCAGAGCTGCTGTCACGACAAAGTACATGTCCAAGGCTGAAGAAGGTTTAGGATTGCAACATAATTCCCTTAATAATGTGTAAGAATAAAGTGGTCCTTATATTTGAGCTCCAGCACAATTAGTAAATAAGATAAACCTAATTGCCCCTCTCCTGGACTGTCACCTTGCCACGATGGAGAGGCTTGCGTTCTCCAATGACCCTGAGCGCAAAGCTGGAGGGGGTGCAGCCAAGCCTGTCAAAGGGTAGGAGGCAGACAAAGCAATCCATGATCCTCCATGTTGCAATACTGCCACAACACAGTACCTTCAGTAGAGAGCATGCTGTCCACCATTACCAATACTGTCACTAACCCAACACAGTACCTTCAGTAGAGAGCATGCTGCCCACCATTACCAATACTGTCACTAGCCCAACACAGTACCTTCAGCAGAGAGCATGCTGTCCACCATTACCAATACTGTCACTAACCCAACACAGTACCTTCAGTAGAGAGCATGCTGCCCACCATTACCAATACTGTCACTAGCCCAACACAGTACCTTCAGCAGAGAGCATGCTGCCCACCATTACCAATACTGTCACTAGCCCAACACAGTACCTTCAGCAGAGAGCATGCTGTCCACCATTACCAATACTGTCACTAGCCCAACACAGTACCTTCAGTAGAGAGCATGCTGTCCACCATTACCAATACTGTCACTAGCCCAACACAGTACCTTCAGCAGAGAGCATGCTGCCCACCATTACCAATACTGACACTAGCCCAACACAGTACCTTCAGCAGAGAGCATGCTGTCCACCATTACCAATACTGTCACTAGCCCAACACAGTACCTTCAGCAGAGAGCATGCTGCCCACCATTACCAATACTGTCACTAGCCCAACACAGTACCTTCAGCAGAGAGCATGCTGTCCACCATTACCAATACTGTCACTAGCCCAACACAGTACCTTCAGTAGAGTATGCTGTCCACCATTACCAATACTGTCACTAACCCAACACAGTACCTTCAGCAGAGAGCATGCTGTCCACCATTACCAATACTGTCACTAGCCCAACACAGTACCTTCAGCAGAGAGCATGCTGTCCACCATTACCAATACTGAACTAGCCCAACACAGTACCTTCAGCAGAGAGCATGCTGTCCACCATTACCAATACTGACACTAGCCCAACACAGTACCTTCAGCAGAGAGCATGCTGTCAGTCAGAGAGCATGCTGTCCACCATTACCAATACTGTCACTAACCCAACACAGTACCTTCAGCAGAGAGCATGCTGCCCACCATTACCAATACTGTCACTAACCCAACACAGTACCTTCAGCAGAGAGCATGCTGCCCACCATTACCAATACTGTCACTAGCCCAACACAGTACCTTCAGCAGAGAGCATGCTGTCCACCATTACCAATACTGTCACTAGCCCAACACAGTACCTTCAGTAGAGAGCATGCTGTCCACCATTACCAATACTGTCACTAGCCCAACACAGTACCTTCAGCAGAGAGCATGCTGCCCACCATTACCAATACTGACACTAGCCCAACACAGTACCTTCAGCAGAGAGCATGCTGTCCACCATTACCAATACTGTCACTAGCCCAACACAGTACCTTCAGCAGAGAGCATGCTGCCCACCATTACCAATACTGTCACTAGCCCAACACAGTACCTTCAGCAGAGAGCATGCTGTCCACCATTACCAATACTGTCACTAGCCCAACACAGTACCTTCAGTAGAGAGCATGCTGTCCACCATTACCAATACTGTCACTAACCCAACACAGTACCTTCAGCAGAGAGCATGCTGTCCACCATTACCAATACTGTCACTAGCCCAACACAGTACCTTCAGCAGAGAGCATGCTGTCCACCATTACCAATACTGAACTAGCCCAACACAGTACCTTCAGCAGAGAGCATGCTGTCCACCATTACCAATACTGACACTAGCCCAACACAGTACCTTCAGCAGAGAGCATGCTGTCCACCATTACCAATACTGTCACTAACCCAACACAGTACCTTCAGCAGAGAGCATGCTGCCCACCATTACCAATACTGTCACTAACCCAACACAGTACCTTCAGCAGAGAGCATGCTGCCCACCATTACCAATACTGTCACTAGCCCAACACAGTACCTTCAGCAGAGTGCATGCTGTCCACCATTACCAATACTGTCACTAACCCAACACAGTACCTTCAGCAGAGAGCATGCTGTCCACCATTACCAATACTGTCACTAGCCCAACACAGTACCTTCAGCAGAGAGCATGCTGTCCACCATTACCAATACTGTCACTAGCCCAACACAGTACCTTCAGCAGAGAGCATGCTGCCCACCATTACCAATACTGTCACTAGCCCAACACAGTACCTTCAGCAGAGAGCATGCTGTCCACCATTACCAATACTGTCACTAGCCCAACACAGTACCTTCAGTAGAGAGCATGCTGTCCACCATTACCAATACTGTCACTAACCCAACACAGTACCTTCAGTAAGAGAGCATGCTGTCCACTATTACCAATACTGTCACTAGCCCAACACAGTACCTTCAGCAGAGAGCATGCTGTCCACCATTACCAATACTGAACTAGCCCAACACAGTACCTTCAGCAGAGAGCATGCTGTCCACCATTACCAATACTGACACTAGCCCAACACAGTACCTTCAGCAGAGAGCATGCTGTCCACCATTACCAATACTGTCACTAACCCAACAGTACCTTCAGCAGAGAGCATGCTGCCACCATTACCAATACTGTCACTAGCCCAACACAGTACCTTCCAGCAGAGTGCATGCTGTCCACCATTACCAATACTGTCACTAACCCAACACAGTACCTTCAGCAGAGAGCATGCTGTCCACCATTACCAATACTGTCACTAGCCCAACACAGTACCTTTAGCAGAGAGCATGCTGTCCACCATTACCAATACTGACACTAGCCCAACACAGTACCTTCAGCAGAGAGCATGCTGTCCACCATTACCAATACTGTCACTAACCCAACACAGTACCTTCAGCAGAGAACATGCTGCCCACCATTACCAATACTGTCACTAGCCCAACCACAGTACCTTCAGCAGAGAGCATGCTGTCCACCATTACCAATGCTGTCACTAGCCCAACACAGTACCTTCTCTAGCAGAGAGCATGCTGCCCACCATTACCAATACTGTCACTAGCCCAACACAGTACCTTCAGCAGAGAGCATGCACTGTCCAGTACGGCAGGAAACATGCTGTCCTGCATTACCAATACTGTCACTAGCCCAACACAGTACCTTCAGCAGAGAGCATGCTGTCCACCATTACCAATACTGTCACTAACCCAACACAGTACCTTCAGCAGAAACATGCTGTCCACCATTACCAATACTGACACTAAACCCAACACAGTACCTTCAGCAGAGAGCATGCTGTCCACCATTACCAATACTGACACTAACCCAACACAGTACCTTCAGCAGAGAGCATGCATCCACCATTACCAATACTGTCACTAACCCAACACAGTACCTTCAGTAGAGAGCATGCTGTCCACCATTACCAATACTGTCACTAACCCAACACAGTACCTTCAGCAGAGAGCATGCTGCCCACCATTACCAATACTGACACTAGCCCAACACAGTACCTTCAGCAGAGAGCATGCTGCCCACCATTACCAATACTGTCACTAGCCCAACACAGTACCTTCAGCAGAGAGCATGCAATTACACAGTACCTTCAGCAGAGAGCATGCTGTCCACCATTACCAATACTGACACTAGCCCAACACAGTACCTTCAGCAGAGAGCATGCTGTCCACCATTACCAATACTGTCACTAACCCATCATCCACCTCTGGCCTGCTCGCCTCCCTACCACTGAGGAAGTACAGTTCCCGCTCAGCCCAGTCAAAACTGTTCGCTGCTCTGGCCCCCCAATGGTGGAACAAACTCCCTCACGACGCCAGGACAGCGGAGTCAATCACCACCTTCCGGAGACACCTGAAACCCCACCTCTTCAAGGAATACCTAGGATAGGATAAAGCAATCCCTTCTCACCCCCCCCTTTAAATGATTTAGATGCACTTTATTGTAAAGTGGCTGTTCCACTGATGTCAGAAGGTGAATTCACCAATTTGTAAGTCGCTCTGGATAAGAGCGTCTGCTAAATGACTTAAATGTAAATGTAAATGTAACCCAACACAGTACCTTCAGCAGAGAGCATGCTGCCCACCATTACCAATACTGTCACTAGCCCAACACAGTACCTTCAGCAGAGAGCATGCTGCCCACCATTACCAATACTGTCACTAGCCCAACACAGTACCTTCAGCAGAGAGCATGCTGCCCACCATTACCAATACTGTCACTAGCCCAACACACTACCTTCAGCAGAGAGCATGCTGCCCACCATTACCAATACTGTCACTAGCCCAACACAGTACCTTCAGCAGAGAGCATGTTGTCCACCATTACCAATACTGACACTAGCCCAACACAGTACCTTCAGCAGAGAGCATGCTGCCCACCATTACCAATACTGTCACTAGCCCAACACAGTACCTTCGGCAGAGAGCATGCTGCCCACCATTACCAATACTGTCACTAGCCCAACACAGTACCTTCCTTAGAGCATGCTGTCCACCATTACCAATACTGCCAATGAGCCCAACACAGTACCTTCAGCAGAGAGCATGCTGTCCACCATTACCAATACTGTCACTAGCCCAACACAGTACCTTCAGCAGAGAGCATGCTGCCCACCATTACCAATACTGTCACTAGCCCAACACAGTACCTTCAGCAGAGAGCATGCTGTCCACCATTACCAATACTGTCACTAGCCCAACACAGTACCTTCGGCAGAGAGTGGGAGTCTTGTGGAGATAAAGATAATTATTTAAAAAAACATGACTGAACCCATGAAATTAATTGCTTGGCTGTGTAAAAATAGGTTAAAGTTGGCGTGGCATTTGTATGGCATTGTAGCAAACTGTACCTGTATCTTGTGGGGATAGGTGCAGGAGGGATGGAATGTACTAGGAACTATTAAATACAAATTGTGTTATTTCTCAGAATCAACACAACTTAAAGGCATTAGTATAACTGTGTTTTTGGGTGAAGACATGAGAATCCATCACGACAGACATACGCTCATATAAAAGTATGATATACTTTACATCGTTAAATTAGATATATCATTAAATTACATGTGGGTAACTATGTGGTTTTAAGGGTGACCTGGATTCAAGCCTTCCTCAGGTCAATACCCTCCTACCATTTGATTTCCTTAGGGTCAAGTGACCTGGATTCAAGCCTACCTCAGGTCAATACCCTCCTACCATTTGGATTTCCTTAGGGTCATGACCTGGATTCAAGCCCACCTCAGGTCAATACCCCTCCTACCATTTGATTTCCTTAGGGGTCAAGTGACCTGGATTCAAGCCTACCTCAGGTCATCCTCCTCCTACCATTTGATTTCCTTAGGGTCAAGTGACCTGGATTCCAGAAGCCTACCTCAGGTCCAATACCCCCTCCTACCATTTGATTTCCTTAGGGTCAAGTGACCTGGATTCAAGCCTACCTCAGGTCAATACCCCCTCCTACCATTTGATTTCCTTAGGGTCAAGTGACCTGGATTCAAGCCTACCTCAGGTCAATACCCTCCTACCATTTGCTACCTGATGAGCAGAAGCAGGGACAGTGTATGAGGGTCAAAGCTTGTCATGTTAAGGTGTGAGGGATTGTGATAGAGAAGCACAGGTTGTGTTTTCTGAACCGAGGGAGAAGTGTAACGATCCTAGCCTTGATAAGTCTGTTAGGATATCCCCCAAGGGAGTTCTCGCTCTTGGCATCTCCCTTGGAGTTCCTTTTGGGCAGGTTATACCAAACCTCTCCTTGCTTCCTTCCAGAGTTTCACATTTTTGTTTTAACCCTTAACGTGCACAAATGGTTCAATTAGTCAATTAATCATCAAGCTTTTGACTAATTAAATTATTTGGGGTAGTTTAGGGTTAAAACAGAAATGTGAAACTTCTGGGGGGGGCGGGAGAAACCGTGTTTTAGGGTCAGATGCCACAGGGTCAAGCTCTATTTTGGGCGATGCTCACCCCCGCCATTAGCTGCAATATGGTGACCTGTTCCGGTAAGGTCCATGTCTTCCTCTGTGACCTTTGATGACAATAATATACAATTGAAATGTTTTTATTTTCTTTATTTCACATTTATTTAACCAGGTAGGCCAGTTGAGATCAAGTTCTCATTTACAACTGCGACCTGGCCAAGATAAAGCAAAGCAGTGCGACACAAACAACAACACACATGGAATAAACAAACGTACAGTCAATAACACAATATAAAAAAATCTATATACAGTGTGTGCAAATGAGATAAGATTAGGGAGGTAAGGCAATAAATAGACCACAGTGGCGAAGTAATTACAATTTAGTAATTTATCACTGGAGTGATAGATGTGCAGAAGATGAACGTGCAAGTAGAGATACTGGGGTGCAAAGGAGCAAAAAATAATTGTTTTTTTTATGATTTTATTTCACCTTTATTTAACCAGGTAGGCTAGTTATGTCAGGACCCGGTTTCGAACCTGGGTCTCCGGAGTGAGAAACAGTCACTTAACCAACTGAGCCACGAATAGACAGCAGAACCCAGAAGATGAGGCAGACACAGCAGTACTTAAGACGGTGTATTTAATAAAGAAAAAACCTAAAATACAAAAAATGGCAAATCCAAAAGGTGGTAGGAAAAACACAAAAAGACCTCAAAAGAAACTCACCAAAAATAAACAAAAACAAAAAACAGAATACCACAAGAACTTCACCCGGAATCGACAAGAGCACACAGAACACTAGGGCAGGGTGCTAACATACAAACACAGAGCACAGAACTGAGGGAAACAAAGGGTTTAAATACAATCAGGGGAAACGAGACACAGGTGCAAATAATAATGGGGATCAAGGGAAAACATAGGGACAAAAAGCACAATGGGGACATCTACTGACCAAAACCCGGAACAACCCTGGCCAAATCCTGACAGAATCCCCCCTAGGAACGGCTCCTGACGTTCCTACCAGCTCTCTCAGGGTGGAGGACCCTGAACTGACGAATGAGGTCAGGGTCCAGGATGTCTTTGGCAGGAACTCCAGGAGCGCTCCTCAGGACCGTAGCCTTCCCAGTCCACCAGATACTGCCAGGACCGCTGCACCCGGCGGGAATCCAGTATCCGGTGGACGGTATAAGCCGGCTGGCCTCCAATGACACGAGGCGGAGGGGGAGGTCTGTCTGCCGGGACAAGGGGAGAAAAACAACAGGTTTTAATAATGACACATGAAATGTGGGATTAATCTTAAGGGATCTGGGTAAGTGTAGGCGTATAAGAAACTGGGTTAACTCTCCTGGCAACCTTGAAGGGACCGATGTATTTTGGACAGCTTGCGAGACTCCACCCGTAGAGGTAAGTCTCTTGTGGAAAGCCAGACTCTCTGGCCGGGGCGCAGGGTAGGCCCGGGACGGCGACGTCTGTTGGCTTGTTGTTGATACCTCTGTGAGGAACGCATCAGATTAGACGGGTCTTCCTCCACATAAGCCGACAGCGTCTGACGAACCTCAAGGCTGAAGGCACCCTGACTTCTGCCTCCTGGTCCGGGAACACTGGAGGAGCATAGCCAAACTGACACTGCAAGGGACATACCAGTGGAGGGAGGAGCGCAAGGTGTTGTGCGGCGTATTCAGCCCAAACAATAAAGGATGACCATGTGGACGGGTTGTCACGAGTCACACATCGGAGGGTGGTTTCCAGCCTTGACTATCCTCTCTGTTTGGCCGTTGGACTCCGGATGGTACCCTGAAGATAGACTGGCAGAAGCCCCCATGAGTTGGCAGAAGGCCTTCCAAAACCTTGAGGCGAACTGGGGACCTCTGTCAGAAACCACATCTTGAGGAATGCCGAAGACTCGGAACACATGATTAATTACCAACTCAGCCGTTTCCTTGGCAGAAGGTAACTTAGTCAGAGGGACGAACCTGGCCGCCTTTGAAAACCTGTCGATTATGACTAGGATAGTAGTATTGCCATGGGATGGAGGAAGTCCAGTAATAAAGTCCAATGAGATATGGGACCAGGGTCTGTGGGGAACAGGTAAAGGGTGAAGGAGTCCTTGAGGGCGGAGGTGAGAAGATTTGCCCTGGCAGCACACGGGGCAGGCATTGACGAAAGTGGCAACGTCTTCTCTTATGGTAGGCCACCAGAACTTACGCTGGATGAACTCCAAGGTGCGACCTACGCCCGGATGACAGGTGAGGCGAGAGGAGTGCCCCCACAGAAGGACCTGAGTCCTCACTGCCTTGGGGACAAACAACCGATTGGCAGGGCCTCCTTTAGGGTCCGGTTCGCTAGCTTGAGCACGTCTCACGGTATCCTCAACTTGCCACGAGATCGGAGCCACAATCTTAGCAGCAGGAAGGACAGGCATGTCCGTGTCATCTCGAATGGCAGGAGCGTAGACTCGGGACAGGGCATCCGGTTTGAGATTCTTCGACCCGGGCCGATAGGTGAGGATAAACTGGAATCGATTGAAGAAAAGAGACCATCTAGCTTGTCTAGAGTTCAATCGCTTCGCCTGCTGGATATACTCCAGATTTTTGTGGTCCGTAAGCACTTGAAACGGGTGAGAAGCCCCTCGAGCCAGTGTCTCCATTCCTTCAATGCCATCTTAACCGCTAGGAGTTCACGATCCCCCACATCGTAGTTCCTCTCAGTCGGGGTAAGCCGGTGTGAGAAGAAAGCGCACGGATGAAGCTTCTTGTCTTCACCCTCTGAGACAGGACAGCTCCAACACCAACCTCTGATGCGTCTACCTCCACCACAAATGGTTCATCCGTAGTCGGTAGTATCAGGATGGGAGCAGAGAGGACGCACTGCTTGAGTCCTTGGAAGGCCGTCTCAGCTTCTCTTCCCCACAAAAACCTTGCATTGCCACCTTTGGTTAAAGCTGAGAGAGGAGCTGCCACCAAACTGAAGTTCTTGATGAACTTGCGGTAAAAGTTTGTGAAGCCCAGGAAACGCTGAACATCCTTGACGGATTTGGGGGTGGGCCAATCCGCTACCGCCCCTACCTTCCTAGGGTCCATTTGGACTCGACCGGGTTCCACTACAAATCCCAGGAATTGTACTCGGGATGAATGGAATTCACATTTTTCCGGCTTAACGTACAGATGGCTGTCCAGGAGGCGTTTGAGTACTTGTCTGACATGCTTAGTGTGTTCTTGAAGGGAGCTCGAAAAGATGAGGATGTCATCCAAGTAAACGAACACAAATATGTTAAGCATCCCTACACATCGTTTATGAGCGCTGGAACACCGCTGGGCGTTGGTCAGGCCGAAGGGCATCACCAAGTTTCATAGTGACCAGTAGGCGTGTTGAAAGCGGTCTTCCACTCGTCACCAGGTCTGATCCGCACAAGATGGTATGCGCGCCCGCAGGTCAAGCTTTAGTGAAAACAACTGCTTCCTGGAGCAGCTCAAGGCTGTGGCCATAAGGGGTAGCGGGTAACGGTTACGGACGGTTATGTCATTGAGTCCCCGGTAGTCGATGCAAGGACGTAATCCACCGTCTTTCTTGGCCACAAAGAAAAAACCCTGCTCCCGCCGGGGAGGTGGATGGACGATGAGGCCTGCTTCCAGAGCGTCCTTGATGTAGGTATCCATAGCAGCCTCGTTCGGGTGGAGATAGGGAAAAGATCCGACTCCTGGGGGGCAAGTGCCCGGAAACAGGTCGATGGGACAATCGTAAGGTCTATGGGGTGGTAGCATGGTGGCCTCTGTTTGCTAAACACCAGTTTGAGGTCATGGTAACACTCGGAACTCGGGTCAGGTCGATGGATTCTAAAGACTCGGAGTAGAACTCGGGGAATTCTGGAAAATACAAGTAGCTTGGCACGTAGGACCCCACTGCTTGATAGTGCCCACAGACCAGTCGATGTGAGGGTTATGGCTGTGAAGCCAGGGGTATCCAAGGACGAGAGGGAACTCGGAACAGGAGATCAAATGAAAGTTCATCAATTCCTGGTGTTGTGAAACTGAAAGTCTCAAGGAGGTAGTGACATGAGTGACAAGTCCAGATCCCAAAGGGTTCCATCCAATGTAGTAACCCTCATGGGGTCACTTAGAGGTTCAGAGGGAACGCCATTCTCCTCGCCCAGACACCATCCATGAAGTTACCTGCGGCTCCAGAGTCTACCAAGGCTTGAAGGTGAAGCTTGTGGTTGTCCCAGGAGAGGGTGACTGGAATGAGCAGACGGGAGTTGGACGGATGGGAGGAGGTTATGCTTCCCGCTACAGTTCCCCCGGTCTGTACGGGACAGAGCTGCCTCCTGGAGCCCGGGACACGTGGAACGGAAATGGCCCGGTTTGCCGCAATATAGACAGCGTCGCTCCCATCCGGCGTCTCTCTCAGCCTGGGAGATGCGTCCAATCTGCATGGGTTCCGGTGGAGCCAGCGATGATAAAGGTGGGGACTGGAGCTGGGACTGATAGGAGCTAGAGGTCTACGGTTGAGTTCTCTCTCTCAGACGCTGGTCAATGCGTGAGGCCAACTTGATCAGGGACTCGAGATTGTCCGGGTGGGTTCCCGAGTGGCCAGTTCATCTTGGATAGTGTCGGAAAGGCCTTTCAGAAAGCACACCGTGAGCGCCGTTGTTCCAGCCACTCGCTGCTGCCACCGTGCGGAACTGGATGGCATAGTCCGGTCACGCTGCGCCCAACCTTGATGGAGAGTCAGGAGCTGTTTGGCTGAGTCAGAACCACTGCTTGGGCCTTGAAACACTCGTTTGAATTCCTCAGCAAAGGCAGAGTAGCTGGCACAGCAGGAACTATGGGCATCCCACACAGCAGTAGCCCAGGCCAGGGCTTTTTCCGACAGCAGGGTGATGATATATGCGATCTTAGACCGGGTCGGTGGGAAACGACGAGGGGCAGCTCAAAGGAGAGAGAACATTGAGTGAGAAAGCCTTTACAAGCACTTGGATCACCTGAGAACCGTTGGGGAGGTGGAAGACGAGGTTCAGCCAGGGGGTTAACTGCCATGGGTACGTGAACTCTGAGGTACTGGGACGGAAACTGTTGCCGGGGTAAGCCGATCAGATATTTGCTTAATGGAAGTCAGCATCTCCGACAGAAGATGAGAATGTCTAGCCATTAAGGCCTCTTGCTGAACCAGGGCGGCTTCGTGGGCGTTGGACAGTCTCCCTGGTGGGACAGCGGGCAAAAAGGTCCTGGGAACTGGCTGCCTCTGGGTTCATTTTTGGCTCTGTGTTTCTGTCAGGACCGGTTTCAACCTGGGTCTCCGGAGTGAGAAAACAGTCACTTAACCAACTGAGCCACGAATAGACAGCAGAACCCAGAAGATGAGGCAGACACAGCAGTACTTAAGACAGTGTATTTAATAAAGAAAAATCCTAAAAAACAAAAAATGGCAAATCCAAAAGGTGGTAGGAAAAAAACACAAAAAGACCTCAAAAAAGAAACTCACCAAAAATAAACAAAAACAAAAAACAGAATACCACAAGAACTTCACCCGGAATCGACAAGAGCACACAGAACACTAGGGCAGGGTGCTAACATACAAACACAGAGCACAGAACTGAGGGAAACAAAGGGTTTAAATACAATCAGGGTAAACGAGACACAGGTGCAAATAATAATGGGGATCAAGGGAAAAACATAGGGACAAAAAGCACAATGGGGACATCTACTGACAAAAACCCGGAACAACCCTGGCCAAATCCTGATCCGCCGTCGAGATCCAGGGAGCGATGCTAGGCAGACACGAGGAGGAATTGTCTGCTGCTCGACATGCCGTTGAGACCCTGGCCGTCCAAGTCTCCGACCTCACAAGACAGGTTCACCAACTCCACCTCGATCCACCGCCCACTTCCAGGGTTTCCGAGTCTCCGGAGCCCAGGATCAACAACCCGCCGTGTTACTCTGGGGAGCCCACTGAGTGCCGCTCATTCCTCACTCAGTGTGATGTGGTGTTCTCTCTCCAGCCCAACACTTACTCCAGGAGCGCAGCCCGCATCGCCTACGTCATTTCTCTCCTTACCGGACGGGCGCGTGAGTGGGGCACGGCAATCTGGGAGGCGAGGGCTGAGTGTATTAACCAGTATCAGGACTTTAAGGAGGAGATGATACGGGTTTTTGACCGTTCTGTTTTTGGGGAGGAGGCTTCCAGGGCCCTGTCTTCCCTATGTCAGGGGAATCGATCCATAACGGATTATTCTATTGAGTTTCGCACTCGCTGCCTCTAGTGACTGGAACGAGCCGGCTTTGCTCGCTCGTTTTCTGGAGGGTCTCCTCGTCGAGGTTAAGGATGAGATCCTCTCCCGGGAGGTTCCTTCCAGTCTGGACTCCTTAATAGCTCTCGCTATTCGCATAGAGCGACGGTTTGATCTTCGTCGCCGAGCTCGTGGAAAGGAGCTCGCGTTCTCCGTTGCTCCCTCTCCACATCACTGCCACCTGCCGCATCACTGCCACCCTCCTCCGCTCGGCTCGGATGCTGAGCCTATGCAGCTGGGGGGTATCCGCATCTCGGCCAAGGAGAAGGAACGGAGAATCACCAATCGCCTCTGTCTCTACTGCGGCTCCGCTGGTCATTTTGTCACCTCATGTCCAGTAAAAGCCAGAGCTCATCAGTAAGAGGAGGGCTACTGGTGAGCGCAACTACTCAGGCCTCTCCTTCTGGATCACGCACTACCTTTCCGGTCCATCTCCGCTGGCCCGGTTCATCTGCTTCCTGCAGTGCCTTGATAGACTCTGGGGCGGAGGGCTGTTTTATGGACGAGACCTGGGCTCGGGAACATGACATTCCTCTCAGACAGTTAGGGGAGCCCACGGCCTTGTTCGCTTTAGATGGTAGTTCTCTCCCCAAGATTCAGCGTGAGACGCTGCCTTTAACCCTCACTGTCTCTGGTAATCATAGCGAAACCATTTCTTTTTTAATTTTTCGTTCACCTTTTACACCTGTTGTTTTGGGTCATCCCTGGCTAGTGCGCCATAACCCTTCTATTAATTGGTCTAGTAATACTATCCTATCCTGGAATGTTTCTTGTCATGTGACCTGTTTAATGTCTGCTATCCCTCCTGTTTCCTCTGTCTCTTCTTCACAGGAGGAGCCTGGCGATTTGACAGGGGTGCCGGAGGAGTATCACGATCTGCGCACGGTGTTCAGTCGTTCCAAGGCCACTTCTCTCCCTCCACACCGGTCGTATGACTGTAGTATTGATCTCCTTCCGGGAACTACTCCCCCGGGGTAGATTATACTCTCTGTCGGCTCCCGAACGTAAGGCTCTCGAGGATTATTTGTCGGCTTCGCTCGACGCCGGTACCATAGTCTCCTCCTCCTCTCCCGCCGGAGCGGGGTTTTTTTTTGTTCAGAAGAAGGACGGGTCCCTGCGCCCATGCGTGGATTATCGAGGGCTGAATGACATAACAGTTAAGAATCGTTATCCGCTTCCTCTTATGTCTTCAGCCTTCGAGATCCTGCAGGGAGCCAGGTTTTTCACCAAATTGGACCTTCGTAACGCCTACCATCTCGTGCGCATCAGGGAGGGGGACGAGTGGGAAGACGGCGTTTAACACTCCGTTAGGGCACTTTGAATACCGGGTTCTTCCTTTCGGCCTCGTTAACGCCTCCAGCTGTCTTTCAGGCACTAGTTAACGACGTCCTGAGAGACATGCTGAACATTTTTGTTTTCGTTTACATGGACGATATCCTGATTTTTTCACCGTCTCTCTCGATTCATGTTCAGCACGTGCGACGCGTCCCTCCAGCGCCTTTTGGAGAACTGTCTTTATGTGAAGGCTGAGAAGTGCACTTTTCATGCCGCCTCTGTCCCTTTTCTCGGTTCCGTTATTTCCGCTGAGGGCATTAAGATGGATCCCGCTAAGGTCCAGGCTGTCATTGATTGGCCCGCTCCTAAGTCACGCGTCGAGCTGCAGCGCTTTCTGGGCTTCGCTTAATTTCTATCGTCGTTTCATCCGTACTTCGTCAGGTGGCAGCTCCCCTCACAGCCCTTACTTCTGTTAAGACGTGCTTTAAGTGGTCCGTTTCCGCCCAGGGAGCTTTTGATCTTCTTAAGAATCGTTTTACATCCGCACCTATTCTTGTTACACCTGACATCTCTAGTCAGTTTGTTGTTGAGGTTGACGCTGCCAGAGGTGGGCGTGGGAGCCATTCTTTCTCAGCGCTCTCTCTCTGACGGCAAGGTCCATCCTTGCGCGTTTTTCTCTCATCGCTTATCGCCGTCAGAACGTAACTATGATGTTGGTAATCGCGAACTGCTCGCCATCCGCTAGCCCTAGGCGAATGGCGACAGTGGTTGGAGGGGGCGACCGTTCTTTTGTCGTTTGGACTGACCATAGGAACCTTGAGTACATCCGTTCAGCCAAACGACTTAATGCGCGTCAGGCTCGTTGGGCTCTGTTTTTCGCTTCGTTTCGAGTTTGTTATTTCTTATCGTCCGGGCTCAAAAACACCAAGCCTGATGCTTTATCTCGTCTCTTCAGTTCTTCTGAGGTCTCCACCGACCCCGAGGGGATTCTCCTGACGGGCGTGTTGTCGGGTTGACTGTCTGGGGAATTGAGAGGCAGGTAAAGCAAGCACTCGCTCACACTCCGTCGCCGCGAGCTTGTCCTAGGAACCTTCTGTTCGTTCCCCGCTCCTACTCGTCCGGCCGTTCTTCAGTGGGCCCACTCTGCCAAGTTAGCCGGCCACCCCGGCGTTCGGGGTACGCTCGCTTCCATTCGCCAGCGTTTCTGGTGGCCCACTCGGGAACGTGACGCGCGTCGATTTGTCGCCGCTTGTTCGGTCTGCGCGCAGACTAAATCTGGGAACTCTCCTCCTGCCGGCCGTCTCAGACCGCTTCCCATTCCCTCTCGACCGTGGTCTCACATCGCTTTAGATTTTATCACCGGACTGCCTTCATCAGCGGGGAAGACAGTTATTCTTACGGTTGTCGATAGATTCTCTAAGGCGGCTCATTTCATTCCTCTCGATAAGCTCCCTTCTGCTAAGGAGACGGCTCAGATCATTATCGAGAATGTTTTCCGAATTCATGGCCTTCCGTCTGACGTCGCTTCCGACAGAGGCCCGCAGTTCACGTCTCAATTTTGGAGGGAGTTTTGCCGTTTGATTGGGGCTTCCGTCAGTCTCTCGTCCGGCTTTCATCCCCAGTCTAACGGTCAAGCCGAACGGGCCAATCAGACTGTTGGTCGCATTTTACGCAGTCTTTCTTTCGTAACCCTGCGTCTTGGTCAGAACAGCTCCCCTGGGCAGAGTACGCCCACAACTCGCTTCCCTCGTCTGCTACCGGTCTATCTCCTTTTCAGAGTAGCCTCGGGTACCAGCCTCCGCTGTTCTCATCTCAGCTCGCCGAGTCCTGCGTCCCCTCCGCTCAGGCTTTTGTCCAGCGTTGCGAGCGCACCTGGAAGGGGGGTCAGGTCGGCACTTTGCCGTAATAGGGCGCAGACTGTGAGGGCCGCTTAATAAGCGTAGGACCAAGAGTCCTAGATATTGTTGCGGTCAGAGAGTATGGCTCTCCACTCAGAACCTTCCCCTTAAGACAGCTTCTCGCAAGTTGGCCCCGCGGTTCATTGGTCCGTTCCGTATTTCTCAGGTCATTAATCCTGTCGCAGTGCGACTTCTTCTCCCGCGCTATCTTCGTCGCGTTCACCCGGTCTTCCATGTCTCCTGTGTTAAGCCCGTTCTTCGCGCCCCGCTCGTCCCTCCCCCCCCATCCTTGTCGAGGGCGCACCCATCTACAGGGTTCGTAAGATTTTGGACATGCGCCCTCGGGGCCGTGGTCATCAGTACCTAGTGGATTGGGAGGGGTACGGTCCTGAGGAGAGGAGTTGGGTTCCCTCTCGGGACGTGCTGGACCGTTCGCTGATCGATGATTTCCTCCGTTGCCGCCAGGTTTCCTCCCTCGAGTGCGCTCAGGAGGCGCTCGGTGAGTGGGGGGTACTGTCATGTCTTGTTATGTCTGTTCCTGTCCTTTCTCTTCACTCTGTCTCTCTCTGCTGGTCTTTTTAGGTTACCTTCTCTGTCTCTCATTCTTCAGCTGTTCTACATCTCCCCTAACTAGCTCATTCACTCCTTCCCACCTGTTCTCTCTTCCCCTCTGATTAGGTCTCTATTTCTCTCTGTTCCTGCTACTTTCAGTGTCTGATTCTTGTTTGTGTTTTTGATGCCAGAAGCAAGCTGTCGTCCCGTTTGCTTCCACCTTGTCCTATCCTGTCGGAGTCCGC
>NC_088237.1:888608-960319 GCF_036934945.1 Oncorhynchus masou masou
AATAAAGAAAAAAATCCTAAAAAACAAAAAATGGCAAATCCAAAAGGTGGTAGGAAAAAACACAAAAAGACCTCAAAAGAAAAACTCACCAAAAATAAACAAAAACAAAAAACAGAATACCACAAGAACTTCACCCGGAATCGACAAGAGCACACAGAACACTAGGGCAGGGTGCTAACATACAAACACAGAGCACAGAACTGAGGGAAACAAAGGGTTTAAATACAATCAGGGGAAACGAGACACAGGTGCAAATAATAATGGGGATCAAGGGAAAAACATAGGGACAAAAGCACAATGGGGACATCTACTGACAAAAACCCGGAACAACCCTGGCCAAATCCTGACAGAATTCCCCCTAGGAACGGCTCCTGACGTTCCTACCAGCTCTCTCAGGGTGGAGGACCCTGAACTGACGAATGAGGTCAGGGTCCAGGATGTCTTTGGCAGGAACCCAGGAGCGCTCCTCAGGACCGTAGCCTTCCCAGTCCACCAGATACTGCCAGGACCGCTGCACCCGGCGGGAATCCAGTATCCGGTGGACGGTATAAGCCGGCTGGCCTCCAATGACACGAGGCGGAGGGGAGGTCTGTCTGCCGGGACAAGGGGAGAAAAAACAACAGGTTTTAACAATGACACATGAAATGTGGGATTAATCTTAAGGGATCTGGGTAAGTGTAGGCGATAAGAAACTGGGTTAACTCTCCTGGCAACCTTGAAGGGACCGATGTATTTTTGGGACAGCTTGCGAGACTCCACCCGTAGAGGTAAGTCTCTTGTGGAAAGCCAGACTCTCTGGCCGGGGCGCAGGGTAGGCCCGGGACGGCGACGTCTGTTGGCTTGTTGTTGATACCTCTGTGAGGAACGCATCAGATTAAGACGGGTCTTCCTCCACATAAGCCGACAGCGTCTGACGAACCTCAAGGCTGAAGGCACTCTGACTTCTGCCTCCTGGTCCGGGAACAATGGAGGAGCATAGCCAAACTGACACTCGTGCGGGGACATACCAGTGGAGGAGGAGCGCAAGGTGTTGTGCGCGTATTCAGCCCAAACAATAAAGGATGACCATGTGGACGGGTTGTCACGAGTCATACATCGGAGGGTGGTTTCCAGCTCTTGATTCATCCTCTCTGTTTGGCCGTTGGACTCCGGATGGTACCCTGAAGATAGACTGGCAGAAGCCCCCATGAGTTGGCAGAAGGCCTTCCAAAACCTTGAGGCGAACTGGGGACCTCTGTCAGAAACCACATCTTGAGGAATGCCGAAGACTCGGAACACATGATTAATTACCAACTCAGCCGTTTCCTTGGCAGAAGGTAACTTAGTCAGAGGGACGAACCTGGCCGCCTTTGAAAACCTGTCGATTATGACTAGGATAGTAGTATTGCCATGGGATGGAGGAAGTCCAGTAATAAAGTCCAATGAGATATGGGACCAGGGTCTGTGGGGAACAGGTAAAGGGTGAAGGAGTCCTTGAGGGCGGAGGTGAGAAGATTTGCCCTGGCAGCACACGGGGCAGGCATTGACGAAAGTGGCAACGTCTTCTCTTATGGTAGGCCACCAGAACTTACGCTGGATGAACTCCAAGGTGCGACCTACGCCCGGATGACAGGTGAGGCGAGAGGAGTGCCCCCACAGAAGGACCTGAGTCCTCACTGCCTTGGGGACAAACGACCGATTGGCAGGGCCTCCTTTAGGGTCCGGTTCGCTAGCTTGAGCACGTCTCACGGTATCCTCAACTTGCCACGAGATCGGAGACACAATCTTAGCAGCAGGAAGGACAGGCATGTCCGTGTCATCTCGAATGGCAGGAGCGTAGACTCGGACAGGGCATCCGGTTTGAGATTCTTCGACCCGGGCCGATAGGTGAGGATAAACTGGAATCGATTGAAGAAAAGAGACCATCTAGCTTGTCTAGAGTTCAATCGCTTCGCCTGCTGGATATACTCCAGATTTTTGTGGTCCGTAAGCACTTGAAACGGGTGAGAAGCCCCTCGAGCCAGTGTCTCCATTCCTTCAATGCCATCTTAACCGCTAGGAGTTCACGATCCCCACATCGTAGTTCCTCTCAGTCGGGGTAAGCCGGTGTGAGAAGAAGCGCACGGATGAAGCTTCTTGTCTTCACCCCTCTGAGACAGGACAGCTCCAACACCAACCTCTGATGCGTCTACCTCCACCACAAATGGTTCATCCGTAGTCGGTAGTATCAGGATGGGAGCAGAGAGGACGCACTGCTTGAGTCCTTGGAAGGCCGTCTCAGCTTCTCTTCCCCACAAAAACCTTGCATTGCCACCTTTGGTTAAAGCTGAGAGAGGAGCTGCCACCAAACTGAAGTTCTTGATGAACTTGCGGTAAAAGTTTGTGAAGCCCAGGAAACGCTGAACATCCTTGATGGATTTGGGGGTGGGCCAATCCGCTACCGCCCCTACCTTCCTAGGGTCCATTTGGACTCGACCGGGTTCCACTACAAATCCCAGGAATTGTACTCGGGATGAATGGAATTCACATTTTTCCGGCTTAACGTACAGATGGCTGTCCAGGAGGCGTTTGAGTACTTGTCTGACATGCTTAGTGTGTTCTTGAAGGGAGCTCGAAAAGATGAGGATGTCATCCAAGTAAACGAACACAAATATGTTAAGCATATCCCTAAGCACATCGTTTATGAGCGCTTGGAACACCGCTGGAGCGTTGGTCAGGCCGAAGGGCATCACCAAGTATTCATAGTGACCACTAGGCGTGTTGAAAGCGGTCTTCCACTCGTCACCAGGTCTGATCCGCACAAGATGGTATGCGTTCCGCAGGTCAAGCTTAGTGAAAACAACTGCTTCCTGGAGCAGCTCGAAGGCTGTGGCCATAAGGGGTAGCGGGTAACGGTTACGGACGGTTATGTCATTGAGTCCCCGGTAGTCGATGCAAGGACGTAATCCACCGTCTTTCTTGGCCACAAAGAAAAACCCTGCTCCCGCCGGGGAGGTGGATGGACGCATGAGGCCTGCTTCCAGAGCGTCCTTGATGTAGGTATCCATAGCAGCTCGTTCGGGTGGAGATAGGGAAAAGATCCGACCCCTGGGGGGCAAGTGCCCGGAAACAGGTCGATGGGACAATCGTAAGGTCTATGGGGTGGTAGCATGGTGGCCCTCTGTTTGCTAAACACCAGTTTGAGGTCATGGTAACACTCGGGAACTCGGGTCAGGTCGATGGATTCTAAAGACTCGGGAGTAGAACTCGGGGAATTCTGGAAAATACAAGTAGCTTGGCACGTAGGACCCCACTGCTTGATAGTGCCCACAGACCAGTCGATGTGAGGGTTATGGCTGTGAAGCCAGGGGTATCCAAGGACGAGAGGAACTCGGAACAGGAGATCAAATGAAAGTTCATCAATTCCTGGTGTTGTGAAACTGAAAGTCTCAAGGAGGTAGTGACATGAGTGACAAGTCCAGATCCCAAAGGGCTTCCATCCAATGTAGTAACCCTCATGGGGTCACTTAGAGGTTCAGAGGGAACGCCATTCTCCTTCGCCCAGACACCATCCATGAAGTTACCTGCGGCTCCAGAGTCTACCAAGGCTTGAAGGTGAAGCTTGTGGTTGTCCCAGGAGAGGGTGACTGGAATGAGCAGACGGGAGTTGGACGGATGGGAGGAGGTTATGTTTCCCGTTACAGTTCCCCCGGTCTGTACGGGACAGAGCGTTTCCCTGGAGCCCGGGACACGTGGAACGGAAATGGCCCGGTTTGCCGCAATATAGACAGCGTCGCTCCCTCATCCGGCGGTCTCTCTCAGCCTGGGAGATGCGTCCAATCTGCATGGGTTCCGGTGGAGCCAGCGATGATAAAGGTGGGGACTCGGAGCTGGGACTGATAGGAGCTAGAGGTCTACGGTTGAGTTCTCTCTCTCTCAGACGCTGGTCAATGCGTGAGGCCAACTTGATCAGGGACTCGAGATTGTCCGGTGGTTCCCGAGTGGCCAGTTCATCTTGGATAGTGTCGGAAAGGCCTTTCAGAAAGCACACCGTGAGCGCCTCGTTGTTCCAGCCACTCGCTGCTGCCACCGTGCGGAACTGGATGGCATAGTCCGTCACGCTGCGCCAACCTTGATGGAGAGTCAGGAGCTGTTTGGCTGAGTCAGAACCACTGCTTGGGCCTTGAAACACTCGTTTGAATTCCTCAGCAAAGGCAGAGTAGCTGGCACAGCAGGAACTATGGGCATCCCACACAGCAGTAGCCCAGGCCAGGGCTTTTTCCGACAGCAGGGTGATGATATATGCGATCTTAGACCGGTCGGTGGGAAACGACGAGGGTTGCAGCTCAAAGGAGAGAGAACATTGAGTGAGAAAGCCTTTACAAGCACTTGGATCACCTGAGAACTGTTGGGGAGGTGGAAGACGAGGTTCAGCCAGGGGGTTAACTGCCATGGGTACGTGAACCTGAGGTACTGGGACGGAAACTGTTGCCGGGGTAAGCCGATCAGATATTTGCTTAATGGAAGTCAGCATCTCCGACAGAAGATGAGAATGTCTAGCCATTAAGGCCTCTTGCTGAACCAGGGCGGCTTCGTGGCGTTGGACAGTCTCCTGGTGGTGGGACAGCGTGGCAAAAGGTCCTGGGAACTGGCTGCCTCTGGGTTCATTTTTGGCTCTGTGTTTCTGTCAGGACCCGGTTTCGAACCTGGGTCTCCGGAGTGAGAAACAGTCACTTAACCAACTGAGCCACGAATAGACAGCAGAACCCAGAAGATGAGGCAGACACAGCAGTACTTAAGACAGTGTATTTAATAAAGAAAAAATCCTAAAAAAACAAAAAATGGCAAATCCAAAAGGTGGTAGGAAAAAACACAAAAAGCCCTCAAAAGAAACTCACCAAAAATAAACAAAAACAAAAAACAGAATACCACAAGAACTTCACCGGAATCGACAAGAGCACACAGAACACTAGGGCAGGGTGCTAACATACAAACACAGAGCACAGAACTGAGGGAAACAAAGGGTTTAAATACAATCAGGGGAAACGAGACACAGGTGCAAATAATAATGGGGATCAAGGGAAAAACATAGGGACAAAAAGCACAATGGGGACATCTACTGACAAAAACCCGGAACAACCCTGGCCAAATCCTGACAAGTTAAGAACAAGTACTGATTTGCAACTGCAACCTGGCCAAGATAAAGCAAAGCAGTTCAACACATCCAACACCACAGAGTTACACAATGAATAAACAAACATACAATCAATAATACAGTAGAAAAATCTATATACAGCATGTGCAAATGAGGTAGGACAAGAGGGGTAGGGCAATAAATATGCCATGGTCGCGAAGAAATTACAACTTAGCAATTAATCACCGGAATGGTAGGATGTGCAGAAGATGAATGTGCAAGTAGAGATACTGGGGTGCAAAGGAGCAAGATAAATAAATAAATACAGTATGGGGATGAGGTAGATTGGATGGGCTATTTACAGATTAACTATGAGGGAGGTAAGAGTCACAAGCTTCAGAAATGTTTGCAGTTTGTTCCAATCATTGGCAGCAGAGAACTGGAAGGACAAGTGGCCAAAGGAAGAATTGGCTTTGGGGGTGACCAGTTAGATACACCTGCTGGAGCGCATGCTTCGGGTGGGTGCTGCTATGGTGACCAGTGAGCTGAGATAAGGCAGGGCTTTACCTAGCAGAGACTTGTAGATGACCTGGAGCCAGTGGGTTTGGCGACGAGTATGAAGCGAGGGCCAGCCAATGAGAGCATACAGATCGCAGTGGTGGGTAGTATATGGGGCTTTGGTGACAAAACGGATGGCACTGTGGTAGACTGCATCCTATTTGTTGAGTAGGGTATTTGTGTAAATGACATCGCCGAAGTCGAGGATCGGTAGGACGGTCAATTTTACAAGGGAATGTTTGGCAGCATGAGTGAAGGATGCTTTGTTGCGAAATAGGAAGCCGATTCTAGATCTAATTTTGGATTGGACATGTTTAATGTGAGTCAGACCCCTTTCCTCGGCGTCAACACTGTGTAAACTCTTTTTGTTGCCTAAAACTAAATGACTGATTGTTGCAGCATGTGAGGATCGGCATTTGGCAGGCTTTTGATTTAGTTTAGTAGAGACTCATAGGATGAAAGTCTGTGTTGCCCAGCAACAGCCCCAAAACATCACTGCTCTAGAGGAGATCTGCATGGAGGAATGGGCCAAAATACCAGCAACAGTGTGTGAAAACCTTGAAGACTTACAGAAAACGTTTGACCTCTGTCATTGCCAACAAAGTATTGAGATAAACTTTTGTTATTGACCAAATACTTATTTTCCACCATAATTTGCAAATAAATAAATTAAAAATCCTACAATGTGATTTTCTGGATTTTTTTCTCTCCATTTTGTCTGTCGTACTTGAAGTGTACCTATGATGAAAATTACAGGCCTCTCTCATAATTTTAAGTGGGAAGACTTGCACAATTGGTGGCTGACTGACCCCACTGTACATCCACAGGTACACCTCCTATCAGAAGTTTCTAAAGCCATGACATAATTTTATGGAATTTTCCAAGCTGTTTAAAGGCACAGTCAACTTAGTGTACATAAACTTCTGACCCACTGGAATTGTGATACAGTTAATTATAAGTTAAATAATCTTTCTGTAAATAATTGTTGGAAGAATTACTTGTGTCATACACAAAGTAGATGTCCCAACCGACTTGCCAAAACTATAGTTTGTCAACAAAAAATTTGTGGAGTGGTTGAAAAACGAGTTTTAATGACTCTAACCTATATAGAAGGTTCACAACTGTATATAGAAGGTTCACTCATGACAGAAGTAAATTGGTAGACATTATGGATGATTGATTTTCATTATCGTGGGAACTGTGTTATATTGTGCAAAAGCAAAAGGCATGGCCTCCACAGTTAACACTAAAAAGTTTTGTTATTTATCAGCTTTAATACATTAAGATCTTAGGTGAGAACAACGCTCAAATTATTATTTATTAACTATATTCACATTTACACAATTGGTATACAGACAGCAGTTTAAAATGTTCAGACACCAGTGCAGCTATGTCATGGCATTCATCGGAGGAAGAAGAAGAGGAATCGTCAGACCAAAATGCAGGGGTGTACGTGTTCATATTTAATATACTGAACTGAACACTCAAATACAAAATAACAAGAGGAATAACCAAAAACAGTCCTGCAATGTGAAAACACTAAACAGAAAATAACCACCCACAACTAACAGTGGGAAAACAGGCTACCTAAGTATGGTTCTCAATCAGAGACAACGAAAGACAGCTGTCCCTGATTGAGAACCATACCCAGCCAAAACATAGAAATACAAAACCTAGACATACAACCATAGAATGCCCACCCACATCACACCCTGACCAAACAAAAAATAGAAATATACAAAGCAATCTACGATCAGGACGTGACAAGCTATGGAATCATATTTATATGGGACACACAGGCCATAAATAAACTAGCTACGCCATCAAATATCTAATTAAAAGGCTAACTAGTTTATTCTGTTATGTGTTATGTATTATATGCAGAGTAATTGCTCATTTTAAGTTGGGTGCAGTATTTAACACAACCACAGGTATAATAAGAACGAACACAATGGTCAGTTCCAGTACTACGGAATCATGGGAGATTGAGTTTCACAGTCTGTCAGTCACTCACAGCCAGACACTTTTAAGTTATGAAATAAAAAGCTCAATAATTTGTTAAGAAGTATTCCTATGTGCTTATACACAATTGTTATTATTGATTGTCTTTTTTACATAATTAATAATGGCAAGCAGCTAGCTAAAAAGGCACAATGTTCACTGGGGTTGCATCCAGCAGGAACCAAAAAGCTAACGTTAGCATACAAGATACTATTGTGAAGTGCGAATAAATGTAACTTACTGTCTACAAGATGAACCAATATACGTAACTGACTGAAATAAAATAAGAGTTGGCCTGACATTTGCCACAGCCCTTTTCAACCACTTTCGATTTGGTATAATAAAATATATAGATGCCAAAAAAGAGCGGCAAAGTGCTGTTTTTTAGAACAATTTGCCTCATGATTTGTCAGTGCGCACACAATTTCTCCATCCTTCTGACACATACAGGCAATATCGCTTTGAGTTCAGCACTGATAAAGACATTGATATAGATACATTATATCCCTTTCTGGATCTGTGCATTGTTGCATTCTCTTCAAGGGTGGGGAAACATATTTTATAATGTTACGACATTCATTTTCTGGCAGTTACAGCATGATTCCTGTAAAGGACCACACCCCGGGTCATATAATGATTCCCATAGTGCTATATAACAATTACTGTATGATATTTAGAGAGCAAAGTCGACTTTTCTTCATGCTTTCAAACCAGATACTCCTAGCCTGGTCCCAGATCTGTGTATGCTTCAATCCAAATCCTTGATTGCATTCAGTTGTACAACTGACTAGGTATGCCCCTTTCCTCTTCCTTTCCCTTGCCCTTGTCATGCAAAGGGTAGTGTCAATGAGTGGCATGATGGCATGAACAGACTGGTACCCAGGCTAAGACACTCCTACACTTTCTTTCTCATTGTAGGAGGATCTACAGAAAGCTCAGGTAGGCACCTTCCTTTTCTCTCACTTCTGACACGTCTGCAGTCATTCCAGTATGGCCACAGCCTCCTCTCCCCTCACAGACCACCTCCGTTGTTCGATCTGCACAGAGGTTTTCACTGAGCCTGTGTCTCTCAACTGCCAGCACACCTTCTGTAAGAGCTGCATCCAACAAAGCCTGAAGACCCTCCAGCAATGTCCGTTGTGCGGATCTTGCCTATTCAGAGACTCAACCTTTGAAATCAACAAGCCTAAACCTAAACCTAGACTTAAACCTAAATCTGAAGGGGTGGAACAGTCTTCCGATCATGGTGAATGGAGACAGAGAACCACAGCAGGACAACACATGTGTTCTAAACACAATGAAATGTTGCAATTGTTCTGTGATACAGACAAACGGTTCATCTGTGTTGTATGCAGAGACGGGAGAGCCCACGCAGGACACAAGTTCAAACCTGTGAAAGAGGCGCAAGATGATGTCATGGAGAAACTAGTCTCTGACTTAATCTACCTTCAAGAGGATATCAACATGGTGGTCAGGTTCCTGGAGAGCGAGCGAGGCATCACGGCGAACACGCGGGAGAGAAACGTCAGACTCAAAGCCGAGATAAGCTCCCAGTTTGAGGAGCTCAGAGAGCAGCTGAGACTGAGAGAGGAGCAGGCCATGAAGGAGATAGAGGATATGGACATGGACTTTGAGACTAAACTAACCGAGATAGAGGAAGTGTTGGCAGAAGGCTGGGAGAGACAGGCCATCTTAAAGTCAGCGATGAACATTTCTGAGCCCAGGGAGTTCGTCATGTGGTGGACAGAAAAGGGTGAGGCCGAGGCGAGGCTGGTGAGGGAGGTTGGAAAACTGCAGGGACCTTTGATGAGGAAATGCCCCCCTCCCAGTCCACAGAAACCCTGGACAATCCTGGGCCTATCTGCTACACAGCCCAAACCATCCGTCACACTCCCCAACTCAGTCATGATACAACGTGGCCCAGCCAGGACAGAGTTGCAGAGCCTGCTTGGCTTCCTGGACTCGGAGGGTCTGAAGAAAAGTCTTTCCAGAAGCATTTCTCAACCCAAATCCAACAATTTAGTCTTTAAAAAGACTAAATCTAAAAAAGACCAGAGTAAATTTCATGTCAGTTTTTAGATACTGAGTCATGTCTCAAAGTGACTTTCCTCTTTACAAACGGATTGTGCTCTTGTAATCTGATTACTTCTATTGATGTGATTGATTTGAATGAATAGTGTGTATTATTTTTTTAAAAGTTTTATAGTAATAACTGTATTGGTTTGAATTGTGGCACTGAGAAACAAATTATTGTGTGCATTTGGAATGTGTAAAGAAGATCATATAGATTTTAGATTATATTTAGATGTAATGTTTCTTTTTAGATTTTAGCATTAGTGATTAATCAAATCAGTTTATTTGTCACGTGCGCCGAATACAACAGGTGTTGTATATCACCTTATAGTGATAAACAGAGTAGCAGCAGTGTAAAAAGAGGGGGTTGGGGTGGGCACACAATTCAAATAGTCCGGGTAGCCATGTGATTACCTGTTCAGGAGTGTTATGTCTTGGGGGTAAAAACTGTTGAGAAGCCTTTTTGTCCTAGACTTGGCATTCCGGTACAGCTTGCAATGCGGTAGTAGAGAGAACAGTTTATGACTGGGGTGGCTGCGGTCTTTCACAATTTTTAGGGCCTTCCTCTGAGGTCCTGGATGGCAGGCAGTTTAGCCCCAGTAATGTACTGGGCTGTACGCACTACCCTCTGTAGTGTCTTGCGGTCAGAGGCCGAGCAATTGCCGTAGAAGGCAAGTGATGCAACTAGTCAGGATGCTCTCGATGTTGCAGCTGTAGAACCTGTTGAGGATCTCAGGTCCCAGGCAGGTATGACGCCTCAATTCTCAAGATCAATGGATTTGTATGAATACATTTTAAAAAGTGTCAAACTGTGACCTAAGCAAGGAAGCCATAACTATTTGAAAACATGGTATACAGTGCTAAACCTATTTTATTTATCCTCTATGGGATCGGTGTCCCTAAACCGGGACAGTTTTTGCTCAATATGCGATAATGTGACTAGAATGATGTTGTAAACAACAGACATCTTCCGGGACATAGATGTCTAATATGGGCAGAAAGCTTAAATACTTGTTAATCTAACTTCAATATGCGATAATGTGACTAGAATGATGTTGTAAACAACAGACAACTTTCCTGGACATAGACGTCTTATATGGGCAGAAAGCTTAAATTCGTGTTAATCTAACTGCAGTGTCCTATTTACAGTAGCTATTACAGCAAGAAAATACCATGCTATTGTTTGAGGATAGTGCACAACAACAAAACACTTTTAGTACGGCAACTGGTTTGATACATTCACCTCTGAAGGTAAATAATGTACTTACATTCAGTAATCTTGCTCTGATTTGTCATCCTTAGGGTCCCAGAGATAAAATGTAGTGTAGTGTTGTTTGTTACAAAACATTTATATATTAAAATGTAGGAACTGGGTTCTACAGTAGAGAGAATAAAGTAGATGGCACACGTCAAACGTTTGATATATGACCCAATGTCCAGATGATGTGTGCATGCCCATATTTGAGAAAGAGAAAGAATGGACTTCCATGTGGCTGCATGATGTTCTCTATCAGCAACGAGGAAACCCGCAACCAAAACATTCGTGATGGAGGCCTGACTGGGGATTTTAGGTTGCGCATGCTTATTCCTTTTAAAAGTTGGGATTTAATGGAATTGAAAATGTTAGAGTTGTTGGACGCTCTTTTTGTACAGAGCCAACAGCGGCAGAGCATTGTTCATGTAAGGAAGTACATAATATATGCGAATCCTGAGGATTATGATTCAAAGGAGCACAGAGAAGGTACATCCTCAGAAGGGTCATCCCCCGAAGAAAACTAAGTACGCGGCTGCGGTAACCACGTCCTGATACCCAAAGGACTGATTCGACAATAAAAGGAGTGCCCTTAAAGCCTCCAGTTCTTCCTTTCCGCATATACCATGGATATTCATACCACATACCAGGACTCTGAAACGTCATGGGGGCCAGACCCTAAGGACTCTATGTCTCGCGGCCCAACATTCTACTCCCCCCTAGTACTGACTCCCCCCTGACAAGACTCGCGACACTCCCTACATGTACACAGCCTGAGGATGTGTTTGATGGGGTGGTCAGTACTATTTTTGTGGACACCATCAAGGCCTCTGTAGCCACACTTTTATATGTGGTGATTGGAGAGTATATACGAGGAAAATGCATCGGTTGTGAGGTCAATCACCACAGCCAGCGCAGGCATTCGTGCCTATACAAATCAAATCAAATCAAATGTATTTTTATTTTTATATAGCCCTTCGTACATCAGCTGATATCTCAAAGTGCTGTACAGAAACCCAGCCTAAAACCCCAAACAGCAAGCAATGCAGGTGTAGAAGCACGGTGGCTAGGAAAAACTCCCTAGAAAGGCAAAAACCTAGGAAGAAACCTAGAGAGGAACCAGGCTATGTGGGGTGGCCAGTCCTCTTCTGGCTGTGCCGGGTGGAGATTATAACAGAACATGGCCAAAATGTTCAAATGTTCATAAATGACCAGCATGGTCAATAATAATAAGGCAGAACAGTTGAAACTGGAGCAGCAGTACGGCCAGGTGGACTGGGGACAGCAAGGAGTCATCATGTCAGGTAGTCCTGGGGCATGGTCCTCGGGCTCAGGTCCTCCGAGAGAGAGAAAGAAAGAAAGAATTAGATAGAGCACATGTGGGGTGGCCAGTCCTCTTCTGGCTGTGCCAGGTGGAGATTATAACAGAACATGGCCAAGATGTTCAAATGTTCATAACGACCCCCCAAGATACTACTTCTTCAACCATTTTGAGGCGCTGGTGAAAAGACTTTGGTCTTGCAGGTTTATACCATCGCTGGTCAGAGCCCTGGAGTCTATGGGCCTTGTGCCGTCTATTCCCAGAATTTACGGGGTAACCGAGGCTTTCCTACATGAACTGAAGGAGGCGATCTACATCCACGAGAAACTCAAAGAAATCCGACACACCCTGGTGGACAACAACAAATACAGGGAAGCTGTGGTGGCTGATGTGATGACTTTCTGGCTCAATAAACCCCAAGAGACCGAGTGACAATTTGTTATTTAGATGTGTACGACTATGTGTATACGATGTTAGAGAGAATAAACACATTTTATCTTTTGAGAGAACTTACAAATGTTATGCATCAAACTATTGAAAATAAAGTGAACATTGTATCGTTCTACACAATCCACAATTCCGGGACTAATGTAGAGCGCTGGGCATGAAAATGGAACAAATCATGAATCATGTACGACATACGCGCAAGAGTCTACAATGGACACAATTGGTATCCCGTCTTGTGGATGATTCTGAAGAAATAGAAACAACATTGTCTAAGATTTTACTTTATTTGTTTGAAACACCATTTAATTGTAACATGTATCATATTTGTTGTTTATATACTTATATAGCGGAAGTGTGTGTTCTAAAAATTCAGCGACACAAGCCTGTTAATCTAAACCAAATATACAGGGTGTTGCATGCTGTGATCGTTGAGAAAACGGGGACATGTATCCTGCAACAAATTCTGAATTGTCTGTATACGTAATACAAAATGTATGCTTAAAATAAAATAAAATAAATTAAAATGAAATGTTGTCGTTATTTGAAAGTGGCTCATTAACGCTATTGTACCTCAGAGAGGCAAGAAGGATGTCGGAGCAGATGTTGACAAACATTTATTATAATCCCTCTAACCCTGGGGGTAAGGAGCGTTTACAGAGAGCTACAGCCGAAGGCTCAGACTGATGGCGGAAAATAATTTTTAAATAATACTTTTCAGAAACTCATGAAGAAGCACAATATAGTACATTTTGCTACAGGCTCGGATTTGAAAGCTTCAGTTGTTGAACGCTTTAACAGAACTCTGAAGGAGCGGATGTGGCGCTATTTTACAGCTCAGAACACGCATAGATATATCGATATAGTTCAAGATTTAGTAATGGGGTACAACAACAGCTACCATAAGAGTATACGTATGAAACCCTCCGAGGTGTCTTCTGAAAACTCTTTTCAAGTCTTAAAAAATCTGTATGGTTTGTTCCCCCTTCGCCGTAAGAAGAAGAAAAAAACATTTTAAATTCATAGTGGGTGTTATGTACTTCTAGAAGTAGTGGGTGGAGGAGTCAGGTGCAGAGAGCAGGGTAGTTGATATGTGGAATATTTATTCCCAAAAAACAGTGTCGGTCAACGCCACACACACGGGCGCAATAAGACCCAGTCCAAAATAACAGGAGGAAAACGGTTCGAGAACAAAATACTTCCACAGAAATCACACACATCAAATAACGGAAAACAAGCCTGCACAAAAGCCGGCGGGCCTACCGGGATTAAATAGCCCAAAACCAAAACCTCAACAAGAAACAGGTGCAACTAATCAGACAAAACTAAATGAAACAGAAAAGGGGAAGTTGTAATCTATAACACACCTCATTTATCCTCCTCAGGACTTTAAAGCGGCCACAGCTTCCGGCAGGGCAGGCGGAGGGGCAGGTTCCGGGTCGGGAGCCAGACCCTGTCCCCTGGTGCGAACACAGGGGCCTCACTGAGGTGGCGGTCAGCGCTCTTCTTCTGCCGTCCACCGGCCTGCTTGAGAGCGTCCTGGACTGCCCGCCAGGTCTCCCTAGAGCGATGTACCCACTCCTCCACCGCAGGAGCTTCGGTCTGACTCTGATGCCACTCTGAGCCAGGACCGGCTGGTAGCCCAGCACGCATTGGAATGGCGACATGTTCGTGGAGGAGTGGCGGAGTGAGTTCTGTGCCAACTCCGGCCATAGGACGTACCTCGCCCATTCTCCTGGCCGGTCCTGGCAATACGACCGCAGAAACCTACCCACTTCCTGGTTCACTCTCTCCACCTGCCCATTACTCTCTGGGTGATAACCAGAGGTCAGGCTGACCGAGACCCCCAGACGTTCCATAAACGTGAACTGGGGACCCCGATCATAGTGCCGGAAGACGTGGGTAAATAGAGCCTCCGCAGTCTGCAGGGCCGTAGGGAGACCAGGCAATGGGAGGAGACGGCAGGACTTAGAGAACCGATCCACAATGACCAGAATGGTAGAGTTCCCCTGAGACGGGGGAAGACTAAGAAAGTCCACCGACAGATGAGACCAGGGCCGTTGTGGAACCCGGATGGGCTGTACCTTCCCTCTAGGCAGGTGCCAAGGAGCCTTACTCTGGGCGCACACCGAACAGGAGGAGACATAGAGCCTCACGGCCGTGGCTAAGGTAGTCCACCAGTATTTCCCCTAAGACCCTGCCCTGTCCTCGCAATCCCCGGATGACCTGAAGAAGGTAGTGTGTGAGCCCACTGAATCAATTGATCACAGACACCAAGCGGCACGTACCTGAGACCGGTAGGACACTGTGAAGGTGCAGGTTCCAACCGCAACGCCCGCTCGATGTCCGCGTCCACCTCCCATACCACCGGAGCCACCAGCCTAGAAGCTGGAAGGATGGTAGTAGGATCGATGGACCGTCGGCCTTAGTGTTGAGGGAACCTGGTCTATAAGAGATTGTGAATCTAAATCGGGTAAAGAACATGGCCCACCTAGCCTGACGAGGATTCAGTCTCACCTCCGCCTGGATATACTCCAGATTGCGGGGGTCAGTCCAGATGAGGAAAGGGTGCTTAGCCCCCTCAAGCCAGTGTCTCCACACCTTCAGGGCTTTTACCATAGCTAGCGACTCCCGGCCCCCCACATCATAGTTCGGTGGCGTGCCTGAGCGCTGTGACAGCACGGCTCCGACCCCAGCCTCGGACGCATCCACCTCCACTATGAACGCTAACGATGGGTCCGGATGCGCCAACATGGGCGCGTCAGTAAACAACGCCTTCAACTGGTTGAAAGCTCCATCTGCCTCGGCCGACCACCGTAAACGCACCGGCCCCCCCTTCAGCAGACGGGTGACATGGAGGGCCGAATGTACCTCTGTCTCAGAAATTCCGTGACATATGTCTCCATAGCCAACGTCTCCTCCTGTGACAATGGGTACACATGACCCCTGTGAAGTGCAGCGTTCTCCTGGAGGTTTATCACGCAATCCCCCCGTCGATGGGGTGGTAATTTGGTCGCCTTTTTTTAACAAAAAGCGTTAGTCAAATCGGCATATTCGGGGGGAATGCGCACAGTGGAAACCTGTTCTGGACTCTCCACCGACGTGGCACAGATGGAAACTCCTATACAGCTACCTGAACACTCCTCTGACCACCCCTGAAGAGCCCCCTGTCTCCAGGAAATGAGGGGATTGTAAATAGCCAGCCAGGGAATCCCCAACACCACTGGAAATGCAGGTGAATCGATAAGGTGGAAACTGATCCACTCCCTATGATCCCCCTGCGTTACCATGTCCAGCGGAACCGTGGCCTCCCTGACCAGCCCTGACCCTAACGGTCAGCTATCTAAGGACGGGGAAGGGTGGGTCTATCTGCACCAACGGAATCCCCAACTTACGGGCGAGTCCGTGATCCATAAAACTCCCAGCTCCTCCTGAATTGACTAGCGCCTTATGCTGGAGAGAGGGAGAAAAACGCAGGGGGAAAAAAAACATGTGACCAACAGGGAGCTCTGAGTGAGTTTGGTGCCTACTCACCTGGGGAAGTGTTCTGCCTGCCATCTCGACTCCCAGACGGACTCCTCCAGCACCGGTCCGAAGTGTGTCCTCTCCGGCCGCAGTTGGTGCAGGAGGAGCCTCCTCCCCCGGTCCCCCTAGATGCAGCTCCTCCCAACTCCATCAGAGTTGGAGTGGGAGGGCTGGGAGGTGGAACTGACAGGACCCCCTCTGAACGCCCGCGGGGAGTTAGCAGGTTGTCCAGTCGGATTGACATGTCTATAAGCCCGTCGAGGGAGAGTGTGGTGTCCCGACAAACTAGCTCCCTGCGGACGTCCTCCCGGACGCTGCATCGGTAGTGGTCCATCAGGGACCTGTCATTCCATCCCGCACCAGCAGCCAAGGTCCGGAACTCCAAGGCAAAGTCTTGCGCGCTCCTGGTCTCCTGTCTGAGGTGAAACAGTCGCTCGGCCCTCAGGAGGGTGATCGAAAACGGCGGGTGTACTCCTGGTAGTGGTCCGAGCAGAGGCTGCCTCTACAGAAGATCCAGTTTGCCAGCAGAGAAGCACTTTGTCACTTTTGCTTTTTAAACTTTCTAATCATCTCTAGTTGTTTGTTAGTTTAGATTTGTTTGTTTATTATCATATATTTGTATATGTAAAAGTAATATAAACACAACACATTTGATATGATCAGATATTTTTATTTTTAAACACAACACATTTAATTATTAAACTATTACACATTATTGAACAATTACATTTAATTTATTTTATTTTCAACTAGTAAACCTACACATTCTTAACAATTACATTTTTAAGCAGTGTATTGGTAGTTAACATGCTAACTAACTGATCAACAATTATAGGTACAAGCTAAAAACAAGGTATATATGCTATCTTATTGAACAAGCAACTTAACTCAAATAATGATGTGTGCGCTAGGCATCTTTCTCCAGATCTCTCCAGGTTGTTGTGCTGCTTGGCTGGCTAGCTGCTCAATGGTTTCCTCCAGATATTGCCACTGTTCTCGCACACACTGCAGTGCACACTGCCACCATCAGCTGTGTGTCTCCGTCAGTTCCAGAAAGTCCACTCCTTGCATACGTACTGTAAATATGATGAATCATAGATTGGCAAGGAAATCCTCTTCATCTTCACTGTCCAACTGCATTGTCACGGAGCTGGAACCAGCAGAAGAGGATGGAGTGGCCTTAAAGCTGTACGCTGCTGTGGTGCCAAACTGCTGCAGAACTTCACTTGGTAGTTTATGCTGGTAACAGGAATCACCAGCCACCTTCAGTCCGTACAGCACCAGGAGTATGGAGTTGAGAGTGTGCAGTGACATTCTATTTCTTAACTTTGACTTGACCACACTCATTTGGCTGAATAGCCGTTCAACCTTCACATTTGAGTGTGGCAAGGAGAGGGCAGCGAGTGCAGCTTTGCACAGTCACTCTGATATACTTGTCCTCTTGCTCAATTGTGCACTGGGGCCTCCCACTCCTCTTTCTATTTTGGTTAGGGCCAGTTTGCACTGTTCTGTGAAGGGAGGAGTACACAGCTTTGCACAAGATCTTCAGTTTCTTGGAAATGTCTTGCAGCTTTTGAATGGTACTGTATATATGGGGCTCTCGAGTGGCGCAGCGGTCTAAGGCACTGCATCTGTGCTTGAGGCATCCGTGTTGAATTTGGCCCAGCATCGAATTTATTCTTAACTGACTTGCCTAGTTAAATTAAGTTTAAATGTAATATATTAATTGTTTTTTTACTGCCAACATTCCATGTTCCAAACAATGCATTATGCATCCACAGCCATATACTGGCTGAAAGAGTTGCAAATGCAACAAGTACTGATATTGTATCACTCACATCTTTCCAAAAACAACATGGAGACACGTATGGTCTGTAAGAGTAAGAACTATCCTGTTTTATACGTTTAGCTCTCCAAAATTAGTTTCATAAGCATTGAATTCATGTTATTGAGTTAATGTTTGAATAGGTCTTAGTTTCAATTATTCCTATTGACAGGTTTCAAGGGTACTTGACTGACATCGTGTGGTTTGTTGACCGTATTGCACCCCAGCTGGTGTATTATTTTTGCGCACCATATTCCCTCAGACTATTTTGTGCTGATGGAATTAATGGTAACGTTAGGTAAGAAATGCTTCTCCACTTCTCCACTCCTTTCCCAGATAAAGACTTTCTTTTGAAATAATTACATCCAAATTGTCACAGAATATGTATTAACTAATGTACAATGTAATGACATATCGTGTGTCATAATGTGAAGTGTATTTAGCTTGTTTTAACAGAGTTCTCATGCTAAATTGTTAGCTATGCTAGCTCTCGTCCTGTTAGCAATGTAACGTAAACTAACCCCCTTCCTTACAAATGTGCGCAACCGCGACATTCAAACTAGCCTGCAAAGAAAACTAATGCAGCGACTGTGTTGACATCGAAATCTGTGGCGTGAACTACGTTTCTATTATTGCATTGATTGACATGGTAATGGCTCTATAGTGTAGGAAAAAACTGACACCTCCGACTCTGTACATCGTGACGTGTCATGTCGTAACGTACAGCAAGCACGAAGCAACTAATTCTGTCTTACAGCCTCTCTCCACCAGGTGTAGAACTTCTCTCACTGCTTAAAAACAAGAAAGGGACAGGGTAAGGGGGATACCAAGTATTTCTTTTGCGTCATCACTGCAAGCTATATCATGACTCTCAAAAGCCGCTGTTTACTTCTGAAGATCACTTTAGCACCGCCTAAAACCCGATTCAAATTCGACACAAACCTTCAAATAGGTATGTAATGACACATTATATAAACTCTTTATAGTATTTTATTTACATTTTAGAGGCGATAAAGTGATAAGTTGGACAGATCGAGTGAAAAAAAAGCTGTTTCCCAACACGACATCTCTCCTCACTATCACGCAATAGGTTTCGCTTCCCCACCCGCCATTTTTATAAAGACCCAACGGAGTTCATTGTCTTCTTGGATCATGCAGAGATGGGCATCATGAAGGTCTCGTCATTGATTTTGTTGGAAAGGAGAGTAATTGTGCTTTACAACGGAATTGATATTACAGTTGATCTGGAAGTATTACGTTTTTTGGACGCTAAAATAAGGTCAATTGCTCGATGTACAAAAGTGAGTTAGTTTACGTTACACTGTTAACTAGCTTGTTTAACATGTGCACCCCGTCCAAACCTAGAAAGTTCAACATTTTTGACGAGTCCATTTGTGAGAGAGGCCATAAGTCAACGAACACTGCTGTGGATGTTATTGTGTCTCAGAAAAAAAGAAGATTGCATTGTGTCAATGACTGCTGATTGGTTGCCTCAGAAAGGAGTTAGAACCGGGAGGTTACATATAATTCAGCAACAAAAAAACATCCCTTTTTTAAGGACCCTGTCTTTCAAAGATAATTCGTAAAAATCTAAATAACTTCACAGATCTTCATTGTAAAGGGGTTAAACACTGTTTCCCATGCTTGGTCAATGAACCATAAACAATGAACATGCACCTGTGGAACGTTCGTTAAGAGACACTAACAGCTTACAGACAGTAGGCAATTAAGGTCACATGAAAACGTAGGACACCAAAGAGGCCTTTCTACTGACTCTGAAAAACACCAAAAGAAAGATGACCAGGGTCGCTGCTCATCTGCGTGAATGTGCCTTAGGCATGCTGCAAGGAGGCATGAGGACTGCAGATGTGGCCAGGTCAATAAATTGCAATGTCCGTACTGTGAGACGCCTAAGACGGTGCTACAGGAGACAGGACGGACAGCTGATCGTCCTCGCAGTGGCAGACCACGTGTAACAACACGTAGATGTTGTTACACGTGGTCTGCCACTGCCACGACGATCAGGATCGGTACATCCGAACATCACACCTACGGGACAGGTACAGGATGGCAACAACAACTGCCCGAGTTACACCAGGAACGCACAATCCCTCCATCAGTGCTCAGACTGTCCGCAATAGGCTGAGAGGGGCTGGACTGAGGGCCTGTAGGCCTGTTGTAAGGCAGGTCCTCACCAGACTTCACTGGCAAAAATGACGCATATGGGCACAAACCCACTGTCGCTGGACCAGACATGACTGGCAAAGTGTTCACTGACGAGTCGTGGTTTTGTCTCACCAGGGGTGATGGTCGGATTCGCATTTATCGTCGAAGGAATGAGCGTTACACCGAGGCCTGTACTCTGGAATGGGATTGATTTGGAGGTGGAGTGTCCGTCATGGTCTGGGGCGGTGTGTCACAGCATCATCAGACTGAGCTTGTTGTCATTGCAGGCAATCTCAACGCTGTGCGTTACAGGGAAGACATCCTCCTCCCTCATGTGCTACCCTTCCTGCAGGCTCATCCTGACATGACCCTCCAGCATTAGAATGACAACAGCCATACTGCTCATTCTGTGAGTGATTTCAGTGTTCTTCCATGGCCAGCGAAGAGCCCGGATCTCAATCCCATTGAGCACGTCTGGGACTTGTTGGATCGGAGGGTGAGGGCTAGGGCCATTCCCCCCAGAAATGTCAGGGAACTTGCTGGTGCCTAAGTGGAAGAGTGGGGTAACATCTCACAGCAAGAACTTGCAAATCTGGTGCAGTCCACGAGGAGATGCACTGCAGTACTTAATACAGCTGGTGGCCACACCAGATACAGACTGTTACTTTTGATCCCCCCCTTTGTTCAGGGACACATAAAATTTTTGTTAGTCACATGTCTGTGGAACTTGTTCAGTGTATGTCTCAGTTGTTTAATCTTATGTTCATACAAATATTTGCACATGTTAAGTTTCCTGAAAATAAACGCAGTTGACAGTGAGGACGTTTCTTTTGTGTATTTATACAGAAAATAGGTAGAAAACCTGTACATGCTGCATTTATATTATAAATATTGTCAACACTATTGTATTATACAATTTCTGATATATCTCATATGCCTTAAATTTTCCTGAATAAGTAAAAGCAAATGCTATTCATTCCAATCAGATGGTTTGGACTTCTCCTTTACCAAAATCGTTGCCATTATCAGCACATTAATTATGAGGGTTATGAACCCATCCCCTCAAGTAATTTAATAGGATCTCTGTGCCAGAGATACTGTAGTTACTGCATTTGAAACATGCTGTGAATGTTGCTTTCTGGATAGAGGGGGATTAACAGCAAAGAGGAAGAGAGAAATACACATTTAGTCCGTGCAACATAAGTCAGCCAAACATTCATTCTATGAAGGTGTCAGTGCTTCGGTTTGGGCCTAGGAAATGACCAAACTATCCTACAACAATGGTGACCTCCACAGCAGAGTTCACCGTTAATGGTTTTCCCCTACCGTTATCTCTTGATGATGCATACAGTCTATTGAGTTCAGCACTGATAAAATACATTATCTCTCTCTATTTCTGGAACTCCTAATTGAGAGGCAAATCAATGTTCTATCAACATGCTAAGTTTATGGTCAACAACAACGACCAAGTTTGAGATGAACAGCAAACTACCTTAGTCAGAGGATCCTGGTAAACACAAGACCACAGCATATCATTGTATTTGGCTGTATGCCCTGACGAATAAAGGTTGTTCTGGGCTGGAAGGTTAGCCCATGCACCACAAACTTCCATCTGTTAAGGTTGCACGGCTGCATTTTCTTCAAAGGTGCGAAGACTTCATTTCATAATGTTATAGACTGCTCAAAAAAATAAAAGGGAACACTTAAAACAATGTAACTCCAAGTCAATCACACTTCTGTGAAATCAAACTGTCCACTTAGGAAGCAACACTGATCGACAATAAATTTCACATGCTGTTGTGCATTGTTTTATGCTTGCTTTCCCTGGCTAGATTTTGTGTTGCGTTACTTCTGTACATTTAATTGTAGTGCCCTGCATTGAGTTTCAACGGTGATAAGACTCTGCTTCTTAAAGAAAACTTTACATACACATTGACAACATACTGCCGGTAAAGCACTACGGGAAAAAAATAACCACCATAAAGATTTACCTTAGGCTTATTTTGGTGGGTACTGTAAATCCTTAGCAAAGACACCTGAAATAAATGCTTACAGACATTACTTGCTATACAGTGATTTGCCTTATTTATTTTGACAAAACAAGCTATAAACTAATACTGAATGAATTCTCCAACAAAATAATTTATTAAGAAAATAAACATGACATCTTGAAAAATATAAATGTATGCCTACTTACACACACACACTCACAGATCTTTCCAAAAACATGTTCACAGATTTTGGATGAGTGACAGGAAGTTAATAAGAAACATAGAAATGGTATCAGGTTCAACAATTGTGGTACAAATTCACATTACACTGCAACACTATTGGTACATGGAGGGCTAGGTGGAGGGAGGCAGAGTTTCAGACACGGGACTTTCCTGAGAAAGAGTCAAGGGAAGAGGCACCGGAGTTCCCACACAGTGGCATCCACTGTCTCACAGAATTGTGGGGCAATAAACTGATCCATATTTGATGCCCTCATTACCCTCAAATAACACAACATAGGCTAACAGTCACGGTGGCCTATGCAAACACACAGACGCCGTTGAGAATCCTCTTTAGTGGGGTTGATGGTGGGCTGAGAGCGAATGGGAAAGGAGCATGGAATGTGGAACTGGAGAGGGTTCTAGAATGTCCAAGGTGCCTTGTGTTTACCTCCTCCTCCACCTAACTGGGATGTAGGGTTTCTGTTCTCTGAAGCTGAGGAGAAGAAAATCAGCCTTTAAGGAAGAGCACATGCCGATATGAAAATATGTGCATGACACAGGTAGCTCCTTAATAGGGGAGGACGGGCTCATCGTAACGGTTGGAACGGAACTAATGGATTGGTATCAAACATAAAGACATGGTTTCCATGTGTTTGATACCATTCCACTTACTCCATTCCAGCCATTATGAGCAGTCCTTCCCTCCCCAGTCTCTTGTGGTGTATATTACTAATTACAGTGGGGCAAAATAGTATTTAGTCAGTGACTAATTGTGCAGGTTCTCCCACTTAAAAAGAGGAGGCCTGTAATTTTCATCATAGGTACACTTCAACTATGACAGACAAAATAAGAAAATCCAGAAAATCACATTTTAGGATTTTTTATGAATTTATTTGCAAATTGTGGTGGAAAATAAGTATTTGGTCACCTACAAACATGCAAGATTTCTGGCTCTCAGACCTGTAACAACTTCTTTAAGAGGCTCCTCTCCTCTACTTGTTACCTGTATTAATGGTACCTGTTTGAACTTATCAGTATAAAAGACACCTGTCCACAACCTCAAACAGTCACACTTCAAACTCCATTATGGCCAAGACCAAAGAGCTGTCAAAGGACACCAGAAACAAAATTGTAGACCTGCACCAGGCTGGGAAGACTGAATCTGCAATAGGTAAGCAGCTTGGTTTGAAGAAAGCAACTGTGGGAGCAATTATTAGGAAATGGAAGACATACAAGACCACTGATAATCTCCCTCGATCTGGGGCTCCACGCAAGAGCTCACCCCGTGGGGTCAAAATGATCACAAGAACAGTGAGCAAAAATCCCAGAACCACACAGGGGGGACCTAGTGAATGACCTGCAGAGAGCTGGGACCAAAGTAACAAAGCCTCCCATCAGTAACACACTACGCTGCCAGGGACTCAAATCCTGCAGTGCCAGACGTGTCCCCCTGCTTAAGCCAGTACATGTCCAGGCCCGTCTGAAGTTTGCTAGAGAGCATTTGGTTGATCCAGAAGAATATTGGGAGAATGTCATATGTTCAGATGAAACCAAAATAGAACTTTTTGGTAAAAACTCAACTCGTCGTGTTTGGGGGACAAAGAATGCTGAGTTGCATCCAAAGAACACCATACCTACTGTGAAGCATGTGGGTGGAAACAACATGCTTTGGGGCTGTTTTTCTGCGAAGGGACCAGGACGACTGATCTGTGTAAAGGAAAGAATGGGGCCATGTATCGTGAGATTGAGTGAAAACCTCCTTCCATCAGCAAGGGCATTGAAGATGAAACGTGGCTGGGTCTTTCAGCATGACAATGATCCCAAACACACCGCCCGGGCAACGAAGGAGTGGCTTCGTAAGAAGCATTTCAAGGTCTTGGATTGGCCTAGCCAGTCTCCAGATCTCAACCCCATAGAAAATCTTTGGAGAGAATTGAAAGTCCGTGTTGTCCAGCAACAGCCCCAAAACATCACTGCTCTAGAGGAGATCTGCATGGAGGAATGGGCCAAAATACCAGCAACAGTGTGTGAAAACATTGTCAAACGTTTTCTGTAAGTCTTCACCTCTGTCATTTCCAAGAAAGGGTATATAAAAGTATTGAGAAACTTTTTATTGACCAAATACTTATTTTCCACCATCATTTGCAAATAAATTCATTAAAAATCCTACAATGTGATTTTCTGGATTTTTTTAAATTAATTTTTTCTGTCATAGTTGAAGTGTACCTATGATGAAAATTACAGGACTCTCATCTTTTTAAGTGGGAGAACTTGCACAATTGGTGGCTGACAATACTTTCTTGCCCCACTGTATGATCACTGAGCATTGGGGTTCTATATTTCAAGCATCATGAGGATATGCATACTGTCCATGTGTATGCATCTCCCTCTATCCTTTACAATGATACTGTCCATAAGAATAAAAATATGAAAGGATGTAAATTCTGATATGGTGAGTCAGGTCTCACCAGTGTGTAGTTGTTGGGGGCTATGATGGGGTCTGGCCGGGCGTAGTCTGGGGGGTTTTCCAAGGGGTCGTAGCCGAGGCGGGCGAGCATGGGGGCGATGTCATCCATCTCACGCAGCACATCAGAGGGGATGTGACCCACCCACTTAGACAGGGCGTCTGTGTTTACAGGGTTCACAACCTGGTCTGTGGACCGCTCCACTCTACAGAGGGAGATCAGACAGATATAACATTAGTGTATGTGTGTTTGTGTGAGACTTGATTCTCCACCTGACCTCTCCAACCTACAAGGGTCTAGACTAATTCCAATGCGTGTGCGCACACACATCTATTTTTGTCCTAGCTTTGAGAGGTGCATATGGTTGTGACAAGATGTAATCGTGGCATAAGACAGAAGTATTAAATAAAGCAGCTCACAGACTACCACAGCTGGCTTCACATTATGTCTCATCGAAACCTTCCATTAAACCATCATACATACAGCTCCAGACCTGGCTTCAAATGCTATTTGAACTCATTTAAAAATACTTTACCTGGGATTGTTTGAGCAGAATAGTAAAAAAGGTGAAAAGAAAACCCTGTACATCTGGCACATGAGCAGACATTAAAAGTATTTGAAAATGTTAAATAGTATTTTAACCCAGGTCTGTACTGCACCGCACAGCTGGAAAACCAGACTGACTGACCACTGTATGCTTCATAGTAGTAATAGATATGGCTGACCTGGTGATCAATGAGCATTGTCAGTGTCCACTTATTCTATCACACGGAAATGGAGGATAACTACCTATTCTTCAGGCATATCTTTATTTTGAACTCTACCATAACGCAGCAAACGTCTGGTACGCAATCATCAGAAGATAGACAAGCGGGTGAGGTATGTGTGTGTGTGTGTGTGTGTGTGTGTGTGATTGAGCAGGGATGTGTATTTATGTGTAGGGATGTGCATCTGTATGTGTCTATGTGTATTTATTGAGGCAGTGTGTAAGTGAGAGAGAGAGGTGTGAGCTGGGAAGACAGACTAATGTGTGAACCCTGTGTAAGGAGTAATACTAAGTACACCTGTGAGCCATAATCTTCTACAGCAAAGGTTAAATGGGAAAGGAAATAATGAATCTTAGGAGGGTGCTTGTCTTGCATGTACATAAAGACAAACTCGCTCTCTTTCGCTCACTTGGACAGCGACACACCGCCGGCCTTGCCAATGAGGTCTTCGTGGTGTAGCACGGCCGGGTCCCATGGCAACCCCAGGAAGCTCAGCAGCTTCCTCATCTCTACCTCTGGGTGCAGTACCAGCTGCTCGTAGCGCACAGGCAGACAGCTGCCCTCAGGCGCCCCCTGGCACTGGGAGTACATGCCCTCCACCGCACGGCTCCACTTAGTTAGACAGTCCCTGTAACTAGTCAGGTCAAAACCAGAGATGGTCACCTGCAAGAAGAGAGAAGGGAAGAAGGAGTCTGTGTTAAAGAGAGAGAATAGAGAAGAGAGTGAAGTGTCTGAAGAGCAAGGAAGAATGGAAGCTCATCAGACCCCAGCATGCAGAGGGAACCCCCTCCCCCACCCCACAGCAGTTGCTACCTTGCGTGAGATCATGGAGTGGACGGTAGCCCTTCCATCCCGTAGCATGAGAACAAACTTGGCCTGGGGGAAAATACGGGCCAGGTAGGACAGAGACTTCAGAGCAAATGGATCCTTGTTACAGAGCCTGGCTGCTGGCTCCCCATGACCTATTATTACCTGGTGGAAGAAATCAATCAAGCAATGAATCCAGCCTCAAAGCTATAGAAAAATGGTGCAGTTACAATTTAATTACACTGCAGCATCCTAGCCTAGGCAACCCTTCCTATGTTTCAGGATTACCTGATGTAAAGTGAGAAGACAAACAGGAGAGACAAACACCATGGCTAACCTCCAGTAAGAACGCCCGCACTGCTGAGTCCAACACCTGGTCAGTGACCCCGGCCTCATCCAGTCTGACCCGCTCTCTGGCTGAGCGACTCCAGGTGGCACGCATGGCAAGAAGACGCGGGATCACCCGTGTCTCCTCCCCGCAACGCACTGCATTGTGGGCATCCAGCATGGCCCGCATCAGTGTGGTGCCGCTCCGAGGGAACCCACCAATGAAAATGAGGGGTGTGTCCTCGCCATAGTAAATGGGAGATGCTTGGCTCTGATTGGTGGAGCCCAGGTGGGCATCTGCCCAGGTATGGCGGTGGGCGTGGTCAGGGGGAGGGCAGTCGATGCCACTCAGGCCCAGGTAGAGGAGAGAGGCGGAACAGAGGAGAGCACAGCCCAATAACATGCTCACCTTCTGTCCCCTCATTGTCAGTTAGACTGGAGGATTATGGGCTGTGGACTGGAGTTAAGAGTAAGAGCTTCGGGTATGATTTGGTATAAAATCTGTGGGTTGAGATCCAGAGTGTTGAGAGAGGGGCAAGGGAGAGTGACTGAGGCCTTTGGGTAGACAATAGCGTCGTGAGGAACGTAGAAACCAGTTGTTGCTGGCGGTCTAGGACCCCCCCAGGTGGCTCTGAGAGGGGTCCTTTCCAGCTGGGTGCCAGCCCTGTACATATCCTTGATCCACCATACTGGACCTGCAACACACACACACACAGGCTTATTTTTGTTTACAATTGATATTATTTCTTCTGGTGACCACAAACTCTGTTATTACATAATTATTACGCATTACATTTTGTAACAATTTCAGAACAATTGTAGCTTCCTGCATTGACCTCCCCAACGAATGACTGAACTAGCTGCACAAGAGACACAGAAGAGCGTGTCCGGTTGGATTTCTGCAACATTCATATTCCACATCCTGCATTTGGAGAGCCACTAACTACACGGTTACGCTGCCTTCTCGTAAATGCCATCAACTCTATGCTCTCCCTTCTCACCTCACTCAGTTTCTTTCTTTCCTCTATCCCTCATTGTCACACTCATGTAAAGCCACTAACTGCTACTGTTCCATGTTTTCCTACAGTGACAGCTTGCTCAGCCACACACTACAATGCAAAGCAATTTGTTTAAGATCCTATGAGTCTCTACTAAACTAAATCAAAAGCCTGCCGAATGCCAATCCTCACATGCTGCAACAATCAGTCATTTAGTTTTAGGCTACAAAGAGTTTACACAGTGTTGACGCCGAGTTTGCACCCAAAACAAAAATGTACCCAAATAATTTGCACAAAGAACATGTAGCCTAATTTATAAATTTTTGTTCATTCCCTTCTGAAAGGCCTAGGAACAAATGCTTTGTACAGTACATGTGGTCTCTGTATTAGATAAGTATTTCAAAGTAAATGTCCAGTGTTAAGATTTCTATGAAATATGACCTATAATTAGTTCCACAGTTCTTAAATTACGGTGCATTTGGAAAGTATTCAGACCCCTTTCCGCTACAGCCTTATTCTAAAATGGATACAATAGTTTTTTCCCCCTCATCAATCTACACCCCATAATGACAAAGCAAAAAACAGGTTGACATTTTGGCAAATGAAAAAAAAAAACAATAATAATATCACATTTACATAAGTACTCTGACCCTTTACTTAGTACTTGGTTGAAGTACCTTTGGCAGCGGTTACAGCCCTGATTCTTGTTGAATATGACTTTACAAGCTTGACACCTGTATTTGGGGAGTTTCTCCCATCCTTCTCTGTTGATATCCCTCTAGTGGTGTGGGGGCAGTGCTTTGGCAAAGTGGGTGTGGTTATATCCTGCCTGGATGGCCCTCTCCGGGTGTAACGTTGGACGGGGCCATGGTGTTCCCGACCCACGTTTCAGCTTCCAGTATCTATTCTGCAATAGTCTATGTGCCGGGGGGCACATAGACTAGGCTGTCCAATCTGGTGCAATTCTCCCGTCTTATCTGGTGTCCTGTGTGAACTTAAGTATGCTCTCTCCCACTCTACCGCTGAATGCTCAGCTACGAAAAGAAAACTGAAATTTACTCCTGAGGTGCTGAACTGTTGCACCCTTTACAACCCCTGATTATTATTTGACTCTGCTGCTGCTTATCTGTCAATGTTTGATCATCTCAAAGTACTCTTATAATCTCCACCCGGCACAGTCAGAAGAGGACTGGTGACCCCCAAGAGTATGGTTCCTCTCCAGGTTTCTTCCTAGTGTTGGAAACTTTGAACATCGAGATATTGAAGACGTGATAGATCAGACGCATAGTGTATAAGGAGTGAAAGAGACCGGGTTTTATGTCAGGAGGTAATGGGTCTCCGTAGAAAGACAGATGGTTTGGAATGTGTTGGGTGGACGGGAGGAGATCACAGGATTGCTATAGGGGAAGCGGATGGACATCTGTGGATTAGGCAAAAGAGGGGTTGCAGTCAGATCCCCTGAAGGGAGTAATAAGGGTTTACATCCAACATTCCTGTTGAATCATAAGATGTAAGGATTGGAGAGAAGGAGGGGTGTCTAAAGTGGATACATTACATTACATACATACCATACATACAGGGGCAAAAAAGTATTTAGTCAGCCACCAATTGTGCAAGTTCTCCCACTTAAAAAGATGAGGCCTGTAATTTATCATAGGTACACTTGTACTATGACAGACAAAATGAGAAAAAAAAATCCAGAAAATCACATTGTAGGATTTAATGAATTTATTTGCAAATTATGGTGGAAAATAAGTATTTGGTCACCTACAAACAAGCAAGATCTCTGGCTCTCACAGACATGTAACTTCTTCTTTAAGAGGCTCCTCGGTCCTCCACTCGTTACCTGTATTAATGGCATCTGTTTGAACTTATTATCAGTATAAAAGACACCTGTCCACAACCTCAAACAGTCACATTCCAAACTCCACTATGGCCAAGACCAAAGAGCTGTCAAAGGACACCAGAAACAAAATTGTAGACCTGCACCAGGCTGGGAAGACAATCTGCAATAGGTAAGCAGTTTGGTTTGAAGAAATAAACTGTGGGAGCAATTATTAGGAAATGGAAGACATACAAGACCACTGATAGTCTCCCTCGATCTGGTGTCTCCGTGTTTGAAGGACAAAGAATGCTGAGTTGCATCCAAAGAACACCATACCTACTGTGAAGCATGGGGGTGGAAACATCATGCTTTGGGGATGTTTTTCTGCAAAGGGACCAGGACGACTGATCTGTGTAAAGCAAAGAATGAATGGGGCCATGTATCGTGAGATTTTGAGTGAAAACCTCCTTCCATCAGCAAGGGCATTGAAGATGAAACGTGACTGGGTCTTTCAGCATGACAATAATCCCAAACACCGCCCAGGCAACAAAGGAGTGGCTTCGTAAGAATCATTTCACGGTCCTGGAGTGGTCTAGCCAGTCTCCAGATCTCAACCCCATAGAAAATCTTTGGAGGGAGTTGAAAGTCTGTGTTGCCCAGCAACAGCCCCAAAACATCACTGCTCTAGAGGTGATCTGCATGGAGGAATGGGCCAAAATACCAGCAACAGTGTGTGAAAACCTTGAAGACTTACAGAAAATGTTTGACCTCTGTCATTGCCAACAAAGGGTATATAACAAAGTATTGAGATAAACTTTTGTTATGACCAAATACTTATTTTCCACCATAATTTGCAAATAAACTCATTAAAAATGAAAAACAAAATAATCACATTTTACATTACAATGTAGTTTGCCAATTGGGTGGTCTGACGGAGATGTAGACACTCGGTGTACAAAGCACAAAGGAAAGAAATCTCACTCCAATCAATTTTTATAGAAAGTTAGCAAAAAATAGATAAGATCTTGCTACCATGGAAAGGAAGATACCTGTCTATTTGTGGAAAAATCTCCCTGATTAACTCCTTAGTTATATCACAGTTTACCTATTTGCCTACACCTAGTGACCTGCTTTTAAAATTATACGAACAAAACATAAAATTTTATTTGGAACGGCAAGCCAGATAAAATGAAAAGGGCCTATTTATATAACGAATATGAATTCGGTGGGCAGAAATTATTAAATATTAAAGCATTAGACCTCTCACAAAAGGCATCAGTCATACAAAAGTTATACTTAAATTTAAACTGGTTCTCTAGTCAATTGGTACGAATGTCTCATCCTATATTCAGGAAGGGCCTTTTCCCCTTTATTCAGATTTAACCTGCTCACTTTCGGTTGTTTGAAAAGGAAATAATCTCCAAAACATCTTTATTTTTTAAACAAGCCTTAGAAAGTTGGTTGCAATTTCAGTTTAATCCACCTGAAAGGACGGAACAAATAGTACAACAAATATGGTGGTTAAATTCAAATATACTAATTGATTAAATAGTTTTTAATCGAAGAAATTAAAAAAAAAGTATAAATTTAGTGAAAGATACCATAAATAGGACTGGTGGAGTTGTCGCACATGCAGCTAACACAGACATATGGAAATGTCTGCTCTACCCAAAATTACAACCAATTAATTGCAGCATTACCACAAAAATGGAAGAGGCAAGTTGAAGGGGAAAAAAGTAAGGAACTTGTATGTCGGCCCTGTATTAAAGAACATAAACGGTTAAAGAAGTGTGATAAATAAAAACATATACCAATTGCATTTAAGGACCAAAAAACTGACAGCTGTGCCATATAAATTGCAAAATAGTTGGGAAGAGATTTGCGATGTACCCATTCCATGGCACATGGTTTATGAATTGATACGCAAAACACCGGATTCAAAACTTTGAATTTCTCAATATAAATTACTATACAAAATTCTTGCAACTAATAGAATGTTATATATATATATATATATATATATATATATATATATATATATATATATATATATATATATATATATATATATATAGGGGATACACTCTTGGTATTGTCCAAATGTAGCTCATTTTTGGTCACAGGTCCAGGAATGGCTGAAGAATTGCAACATTTGCCTAGAACTAACGCTACAGATAGCAATACTGGGTGATTTGAAAAGCCTTAATCAATAATAGTAATTATTTTAGCAAAATTGTTAATATATTATATATATTTTTCATTTACAATCTGTAGAAGCTATGAGAATAGGAAGGTTCAATTATTTTGTGAAGCATCACAGCTGAAAAATATATGGCAAGTAGAAATCCGAAATGGATGATGTTGAGAGACAGACGGGAGGGGTTGAGTGGAGCTGAAGGGTGGGACTAATAACAAGATAAACCATGTAAAACATACGGGATCTGTAAAATGTATATAGGTTCAGAGCTGTTGTGAAATAGCATAGTTACAAATAGAAATCAAACTGGTTGGACAGAAATAGAGGAAGGACTCAGAACAAACAAGAGAGAACTATTGTAAAGTAGACTGTCTGTAGAATGTGTATAAGATGTATGGATTGAAGGTAAAAGCAGAAGTGTTTATTAGTTTACTCCAACTGGGGGATCGGTGGTAGGGTTTGCGGGGAATAATATTAAAGGTATATTCTTTAAAAAAGTATGTCTATATAGGTAGGTATATACACCTACCTATATGCATGTGTGTATGGAGATATTATTATATTTACCCAAAAAATATGGGGGATTGGAAATGATGCAGACAATTACATTGGAAGCAACATTCTTTCCGCAATATTAAGCTGATCCACCCTCTAGAGAAAAAAAAAAAAAAAAAAAAAGTATGACATCTAGGAACTGAGTAACACTGTTGAGAGTTGGCCAAGACATGAAAAGTAACGTTAGTTTCCTCTCGTCCTCTATTGAAAACAGACCCGTAATTCAATTTGATCGATTATTAACGTTTAAAAATACCTAGTTGTATTACAAAAATAGTTTGCCAAAATATTTAAAAGTTGATAGGCAACTTTTAAAATATTTTGTAGTGACGTTGTGCATTTTGGAAGCTGTTTTTTTCGGGATCAAACATGTCAAATTGACATTTTGGATATACATGGACGGAATTAAATCGAACAAAATGACAAATTGTGATGTTTATGGGACATATTGGAGTGACAACAAAAGAAGCTTGTCAAAGGTATGTTTTATTTTTGAGTTTTGTGTAGCGCCTGCAGGGTTGAAATATGCTACCCTCTGTTAACTATTGTGCAATCATCAGATAATAGCTTATGCTTTCGCCGAAAAGCCTTTTTAAAATCTGACATGTTGGCTGGATTCACGAGTGTAGCTTTATGTGTGATTTAATGAAAGTTTGATTTTTATATCAATTTGCCGCGCTGCATTTCGGCCAAGTGGGATGCGAGCGTCCCCTATCCTAAAGATGTTATTAAGGAAGAAGGAACAGTTTATTGCCCGTATTACTTAACTTCCTGCCTAGCAAAAAAGACAATGTTTAGAGAGGAGGAGATTCCACCCCAAATTGGGGTATATACAGTTGAAGACGGAAGTTTACATAACCTTAGGTTTCAACCACTTCACAAATATCTTGTTAACCAACTACAGTTTTGGCAATCACTTAGGACATCTTTGTGCATGATACAAGTAATTTTTCCAACAATCGTTTACAGACAGATTACTTCACTGTATCACAATTGCAGTGGGTCAGAAGTTTACATACACTAAGTTAATTATGCCTTGAAACAGCTTGGAAAATTCCAGAAAATTAAGTCTTTAGAAGCTTATGATAGGCTAATTGACATCATTTGAGTCAATTGGAGGTGTACCTGTGGATGTATTTCAAGGCCTACCTTCAAACTCAGTGCCTCTTTGCTTGACATGATGGGAAAAATAAAAATCAGCCAAGACCTCAGAAAAATAAAATTTGTAGACCTCCGCAAGTCTGGTTCATCTTTGGGAGCAATTTCCCAACACCTGAAAGGACCACGTTCATCTGTACAAACAATAGTACGCAAGTATAAACACCATGGGACCACGCAGCCATCATACCGTTCAGGAAGGAGACGTGTTCTGTCTCCTGGAGATGAATGTACTCTGGTGCGAAAAGTGCCAATCATTCCCAGAACAACAAAGAACCTTGAAGATTCTGGAGGAAACAGATGCAAAAGTATCTATATCCAGAGTAAAAACAAGTCCTATGTCGACATAACCTGAAAGGCCACTCAGCTAGGAAGAAGCCACTGCTCCAAAACCGCCATAAAAAAGCCAGACTACGGTTTTCAACTGCACATGGGGACAAAGATCGTACTTTTTGTCCTCTGGTCTGATGAAACAAAAATAGAACCGTTTGGCTATAATGACCATCGTTATGTTTGGAGGAAAAAGGGGGAGGCTTGCAAGCCAAAGAACACCATCCTAACCATGAAGCACAGGGGTGGCAGTATCATGATGTGGGGGTGCTTTACTGCAGGAGGGACTGGTGCACTTCACAAAATACATATCATGAGGCAGGAAAATTATGTGGATATATTGAAGCAACATCTCAAGACATCACTCAGGAAATTAAAGCTTGGTCGCAAATGGGTCTTCCAAATGGACAATGACCCCAAGCATACTTCCAAAGTTGTGGAATATTGACTTAAGGACAACAAAGTCAAGGTTTTGGAGTGGTCATCAAAGCCCTGACCTCAATCCTATAGAAAATGTGTGGGCAGAACTGAAAAAGCTTGTGCGAGCAAGGAGGCCTACAAACCTGACTCAGTTACACCAACTGTGTCAGGAGGAATGGGCCAAAATTCCCCCAATATATTGTGGGAAGCATGTAGAAGGCTACCTGAAAACATTGACCCAAGTGAATCAATTTAAAAGACAATGCTACCAAATACTAATTAAGTGTATGTAAACTTCTGACCCACTGGGAATGTGATGAAAGAAATAAATCACTCTACTATTATTCTGACATTTCACATTCTTAAAATAGTGGTTATTCTACTGACCTAAAACAGGGAATGTTTACTAGGATTAAATGTCAGGAACTGTGAAAAACTGAGTTTAAATGCATTTGGCTAAGGTGTATGTAAAACTTCAACTGTATACACTACTGCAGGTGGAACCATGTATTTGTCTTATACAGCTGTATGACCCAATACGTCAATAAACCTGGTTTAAGCTTTACTAGTCGTCCGTGAGTGTTAACGGGTTCATTTTAAACCTAACAATGCTAAAACATTTAGGAGATAGAGGTGCTCAAAGTTGCCCACCATTTTGATATAATTTAAAAGCTTACAAACAGGGTTGTCAAAAGTGAATGAAATCAAATGGAATGACACTCTGGTCTAATGTAGTAGACTATATAGGAAACCGGGTGCCATTAGGGACTCAGTCATTGACTGTCCCAGAATGAAGAGTAGGCTACAGAGCAGTTTCATTGTCTCTCTTCTCCAGTCTGTTCAGAGTGGATGTGGAGGAAACTGGCATCTGGTTGAACCAGGAAGGCAACACCCACTTTCTGGATACTTGCTAAAGTTCTTGTTAAAGTTCTGACAGATGAGGATGTTGAATGTGAACACTAGACAGAAATTGGTAAATAATAATAATTATTTATGCATTTTATTTAGGCTGTTATTTCAGCATGAGCAGTGTGACGGTCACAAATGAATTCAAAACAGTGTCATTCAGTCTAGTCGTTGCGCTTCCCCTTTAATTTCCAATGAAATAGCCAGCATCAGGTGCGCAATAAGGCGACAGATGCCATTTATTTTGTTCTATAATTGTGCGTTGTAACCGTGTCTTAAAGCCAACAAGGGCACCGGATTGAATCCACTATTTCCATTGTTGGATTACAACAGTCAAGTCAACGTTAATCTCCGCTGGGGTTCTATGGACAGATTGGTTGTACAGATCTAGCCCGTCAGGAGCCCTCAACCAAAAATATAGAAAGGCCTACTTGAATGCAGGACTTCAAACAGTGTGACCATAGGGATGGGATTAGCAAGGCTATGTGAGAATGCTGACTATCGAAAAACAGTCCAGAACTGCCCTAAATGTGTGTTAGAAATTGCCAGGTCTGTTGCTGTGCAGATTGCAGTGAGTGTGTGTGACAGTGTTTAGGGGAAAGAGATTGACAGGTCTGTGATAGCTTAGAATGTGTGTGTGCGTGTAGGATTATTCCACGATTCTCTGCTATCGGACACTGAGCTCCAGGATGTTACAGTGGCAAGAAAAAAAATAAAAAATTAAAAAAATAGGTGAACCCTTTGGAATTACCTGGATTTCTGCATAAATTGGTCAACAAATTTGATCTGATCTTCATATAGGTCACAACAATAGACAAACATAGTGTGATTAAACTAATAACACACAAATTGTATTACTGGTCTATATTGAATACATAATTTAAACATTCACAGTGAAGTATGTGAACCCCTAGGCTACTGACTTCTCCAAAAGCCAGTTGGAGTCCAATCAATGAGACGAGATTGGAGATGGTTATAGCTGCCTTGCCATATAAAAAGAACCTCACAATATCAGTTTGCTATTCACAAGAAGCATATCCTGATGTGAACCATGCCTCGAACAAAAGAGATCTCAGAAGACCTAAGAATGGTTGACTTGCATAAAGCTGGAAAGTGTTAAACGTATCTCTAAAAGCCTTGATGTTCATCAGTCCACAGTAAGACAAATTGTCTATAAATGGAGTCAGTTCAGCACTGTTGCTACTCTCCCTAGGAGTGGCTGTCCTGCAAAGATGACTGCAAGAGCACAGCGCAGAATGCTCAATGAGATTAAGAAGAATCATAGTGTCAGGTGAAGACTTACAGAAATCTCTGGAACATGCTAACATCTCCGTTGACGAGTACACAATACACACAAAAAAAGAATGCTGTCCATGTGAGAACACCACAGAAGAAGCCACTGCGGTCTGAAGTTTTATAAAAGTGCACCTGGATGTTCCACAGCGCTAGCAAAAATATTCTGTGGACAGATGAAACTACAGTTGAGTTGTTTGGAAGGAACACACAACACTGTGGAGAAAAAAGGGCACAGCTCACCAACATCAAAACCTCATCCCAACTGTAAAGTATGGTGGAGGGAGCATAATGGTTTGGGACTGCTTTGCTGCCTCAGGGCAAGGACAGCTTGCTATCGTCGACAGAAATATTAATTCCCAAGTTTATCAAGACATTTTGCAGGAGAATGTTAGGCTATCTGTCCGCCAATTTAAGCTCAACAGAAGTTGGGTGATGCAACAGGACAACCACCCAAACCACAGAAGTAAATCAGCAACAGAATGGCTTCAACAGAAGAAAATAAGCCATCTGGAGTGGCAGAGTCAGAGTCCTGACCTCAACCTGATGATGCTGTGGCATGACATCAAGACAGCAGTTCACACCAGACATCCCAATAATATTGCTCAACTGAAACAGTTTTGTAAAGAGGAATGGTCCAAAATTCCTCCTGACCATTGTGCAGGTCTGATCCACAAATACAGAAAAAGTTTGGTTGAGGTTATTGCTGTCAAAGGTGGGTCAACCCGTTATTAAAGCCAAGGGTTCACATACTTTCTCCACCCAGCCATCCACCCAGCCAACCATTGTTGTGACCTAGATGAAGATCAGATAACATTTAATGATCAATTTACGCAGAAATCCATGTATTTCCAAAGGGTTCACATACTTTTTCTTGTCACTGTAAATTGCAGAACAGACCAGGCAGAATCACCAGTGAACATCTGGTCATGACAATGGGTAGGGTGAAGTTAACTGCTTTTAGAAACACACATACTTACACACTAGCGTTGATAGGAATTAACTTGCAAAAATCGAAATAGTCCGCCAAAAAGCAATTTCAACTTACTCTGACGATTGTCCGTACGGTTGGTCCTTATGCCGGGGGGGAGAAAAAGTGGTAAACAGACTTAGCAAATCTGGGTCTGTTGTAGACCCACTTCCTCTCTGCTTACCTCATGTCAAAAATAAAATATGCACAAAAAGCAAGAACTTGTGGGGAACAAGCAGAGGGGAACTTTGCCTAAACAGACTGTTACAATGGTTCCACCATGAATATCAGTCTGAAAGAAGTCACTAAAAAAGATGCAAGTATCTACAAGAGGCAGAATATTGACTACAATTACATTTACTTTAAGGAATTGGGATACCTAGTCAGTTGCACAACTAAGTAAGCGTTTCACTGTCAAGTCTACACCAGTTGTATTCTGCACATGTGACCAATAACATTTTATTTGAATGCATTCAACTGAAATTTGTCTTCCACATTTAACCCAACCCCTCTGAATCAGAGAGATTGTTGTTGGGGGTTAACTGACTTTCTCAAGGGCAGAATGGCAGACTTTTCCATTTGCCGGCTCTGCGATTCAAACCAGCGACCTTTTGATTACTGGCCCAACGCTCTTAACCGCTAGGCTACCTGCCGCCCCATGTACTGGTTGTATATTTTGTTGGTCCTTTTGGCGGTAGGAGGTGGAGAAAGGGTATCCACAGGAAGGTGTTTACCCTACTTTATGCGGTGCTGGTAGGTTGTGTCCCTTGTATTTTCAATCTGTTGAGGCATTGCTTGTGATGCACAATATGTAAATAATAGTCGAATTTAGTCCACCAAAGCCCTCGGCTGGAAGGGGTTTGCTGGTCTGTTAGGCACTGCCATATTGTGCAAGTGTTTGTCATGTGTGAATTGCATTAGTATTGAAATGAAAACCTGTAAACACAAACAATATATTTACAAACTAACGTTAGCATACTGAATGTCTGATTGATGGGGATTTGTCTCACATTCCTGCCTCCAAAAGGACCAATCACATGGACAACCAGTGAAGCATCATTTTATTCAACATTCTGGTTTGTTGAGGTCATAAGAGGAATCTTCCCTGATCTGAACGCGAATGTCTACCCGAAATATAATTATTTGCAATTCAATGGTGGGTCTTCAGGCTAAGAGAAACTGAACTGACCTTGCTGAGGAACTACAACAAACCAACGTTGGGAAATTGTTTAAATATACTTTCCATTATAATGATACATTCCAAGCCCACATTCAATCGAGTGTAAATCTAAATTGTATTTTTTTTTTAAACTGACAAGCTAATTTCCAAAAATCAGCTAGGGTTATGTAAACTAACTAGGCCAGCGGTCCACACTGAAAAAAAAGAAAAGAAAACAGCACCAACGGCAAACAGGGGTGTAATCATTAGTTCAAACAGTTGCATTCCGTTTTGTAAATTAAAAATGGGAGACAATTTTGCAACTAACACGAGGGGCAAATTCAGGTAGGACCCTCCCCGTTTCGTTCAGTTTGCTTCCCTTTAAGAAACGTTTTGCAACAGAATCGGGCTAATTAATACACCCTTGGTTAAATCGACAGTATTGCTACCTCCAGTGAGTTGTGAATACCCAGGAAGCGCAATTGGTAGTAGTTTTGTATACAGAGAACTTCACTGAATCGAATGTGAATATCACTCACCTTAACTGCCGAGAATCAGTCTCTGAAAAAGAAAGGTCCGTTGTATTGTGTAACTGCAAAAGAGGAAACTGTCAACTTCAACACAAGCCGCTCAAACAAGATAAATTGTGTAATTTAAAACGAGTTTAACTATGGTGTTGTCTTGTCACCAGTCTGAGGTTCAGCCGTATCTACTGTCGTACAACACAATATAAGGAGAGTAATTCAGCATTCTTAAAAGAAACGCCTGAGCGGTGTTTATTACTTTCTGATGCTGACGAGAGAAAATAACTATCGGGGAGGTTCTCTTTTGCACTGTTCAACCAATCGAATAAACGTGGAGGAGGAGTTAAGATGGAGTTTGCCCTTGTTAAATGGATGTTAATAACGTCCAAAAGTAACATCACATGCTTTCTTTCCATTCCTCCTAAAGACCGGATGCAATCGTTTGACTCCACTGACGGTGTACGGGACAGTTGCCATAAAGGCAGTAACACAGCTAGAATAATGAGACAGATATTTCACCGGATGTATAAGTGTGAAGCATCCGGTTTTCCGCTTCCATTCACTACCAAATATGGTGATGAGATGAAGTCCATTGGATGGCAGTGAGAAGAGATGGATTTTGTCCGACATTATGCCATTTTTTTCACCAATTAAACTTTTGGTCTCAAAACAGTTTTCCGTTCCCAAAACTACACTCTGTTCCGAATAGAGTGGACTAAGTTTTGTAGATGTTATCCTTTGCCAAAGGAAAACAAAAATGTTTTGTTTTAAAAGAGTGCAAGGGGGAATTGATTTATTACACACGTACTTTAGGGTAGGCGCTCACTAACGGAAATATGCAAATATCTGCTTGAACGCTCCAATAGGATCTCGCTAACTCATGCTTTGCTCTAACACCCTTCCTTGCTTGTTCTGCCCACTATGGCTCGTTTGTTCCCATCTGAAACGACAGGAGTTGGTCTATCTTGGTTAGTTGTAAAATTCCCTTTGATACAAAGATAGACACTTTCACAGTACAATATGAAGAGCGGCTGAAACTGCTTCTCCATTGAACGACCGATCACACTTGTCGGCGATGTCATATCGCAGCGACGTTGGCTATGCTCATGCGTAGGAACACATAATCAGGTCTGAAGGTAGTCTAGCAACAAACTGCACATGGGCAGGCTGTGAAATCAATGGGCAGGCGGTCAAATCGATATAAAAAAATCTAAAAACTTACGGAAATGTAACAACTTGGTTTATAGTAAACACAATAGAGAACAACGCTCAGTAGACCGCTAATTTGATCAGCTAGCAGTTGCTAGCTCATACACCGGAGAAAAACCTACACCTGATTCCTCATGTTAAGAAATTGAGGAATCTGGACATTCGGTTGATTCAGAAAATCCAGTCAATAGTCCCACACCCAAAAAGATACAAATAATTGTCTTTGCGCGAACTTCAGGTCAACATTGTTGAAATATATATATATTTTTCATTCTCAAGGTCAAAAATCGATGCTGCCTCTGCAAAGATAAATGAAAGAGCCAATGGTCAGAAAAAAATTATACACAAAAAATCGTTCACCTCTAGACCTCTCTGAATCATGCATAAAATAGTATCCAAGAGCTTAAACTTGCAAACACTGCTTCTTCTGATAAATGCACTGCACAGTAGAAGACCATCCAACATGCAAGAGTGCTTATCTGAAGCAGAGAGATATATATATATATTTATATATTATCTACCTTACTTGCTTTGGCAATGTTAACACATGTTTCCCAAGCCAATAAAGCCCTTGAATTGAATTGAATTGAGATACCGGAGATGGTGGGGGCTATGGCTTTACGGTGTCTCCGGGGACCACGGTGAGGATGTGAAGCACATAGTAGGTGGCACCGGACTTCCCCGATGGATATATGGCTGTGGATGTTGCTCATTGTATTGGGATGAAGCAAGATGCCATCGGCAGCCGCTCAATCATCATCCAGTTTGCTTTTCGCACAGTGAGAGATGCAGTTTGGAAGAAAGCAAAGGAAAGCACCTTTCTGAAAGATAGAGAATTTAGATTCGGTGAGGACCTGACTGCAGGTTATCCAAGATGGCGTAGCAGTGAAGACGTGTTTGTTTGTCCTTTCATGTACTTTTGTATTTTTTGGTATATATATATATATTTCAATTTATTTTCAATCTCTTTTCTATTTTTAATTTGATTATACCTTCCGGTAACCTGCCTAACCCAATGTGATACGGAATCGCTATTATTTTCAATTTTAGAACACATTCAAGAACCTCCAGAAGCTAACCAGCTAATTAGCTACAAGTTATTAGTCATTGTTAGCCACTGCTAGCGGCTTTTACCTTCTGCACAGATACAGGCCCTGTTTTTAGCCTGGATAATACTCGCTAGTCTACCAGTATCGGACTGTCTCCACAACAACGCCGGATTCCTGCCGTGATCCCTGGACCACTACTTCTGATCGTCACAGCTAGCTTGCAGCTAGCTAGCTCACAGCCTGCAGCTAGCTAGCTAGCTCACAGATAGCTTGCACTCACCGTGGCATCCAGTACCGAAGCTATCCCTGAGGCCCACCTCTTGGCCTACTCAGCTGTTCACACAAACCCCACTCATACACGGCTAGAGCCCAATACTCCAACGGATCCTTGCTGTAAACTCTGGACCTTGGCACCGGATCACCGCTGCTACCGATTGGCTATAGTGGCTAACGCCACTGCCACGAAGCTAGCACCAGTTAGCTGTGAGCCAGGCGCATCTCCCGGCTAGCACACTAAATTCTACAATACCTCTTTTGCCATCTGGCATGGATTCTCTGTCGACACGGCGCCCCCCCGCACCACCACGACTGGTCTGCCGACGAATACTCCATCCGCTGTGCCTTCAACCGGCCTCCGTCGGAGCAGACGCTCCTACTAGCCCCTTGCTACTAACTTTAAATGCCGTGTCGCTAGCGTAATGGCGGCTTCCCTGTTCCATCTACTGCTGCCCCCTGGACACTATGATCACTTGGCTACATAGCTGATGCCTGCTGGACTGTCCATTAATCACGGTACTCCATTCTGTTTATTCATTTTATTTCTGTCGGCCAAAGCCGCAAACTCAGACTCTGTGTGTAGTTAATCCGACCCTCTCTGCCTAGTCATCGCCATTTTACCTGCTGTTGTTGTGGTAGCTGATTAGCTGTTGTTGTTTTAGCTAGCTCTCCCAATCAACACCTGCGATTACTTTATGCCTCGCTGTATGTCTCTCTCAAATGTCAATATGCCTTGTATACTGTTGTTCAGGTTAGTTAGCATTGTTTTAGTTTACAATGGAGCCCCTAGTTCCACTCTTCATACCCGATACCTCCTTTGTCCCACCTCCCACACATGCGGTGACCTCACCCATTACAACCAGCATGTCCAGAGATACAACCTCTCTTATCATCACCCAGTGCTTGGGCTTACCTCCGCTGAGACCGTGTCTGTGCCTCGACTTAGGTTGGGCAAAACTAAACATGGCGGTGTTCGCCTTAGCAATCTCCCTAGGATAAAGACCTCCTCCATTCCTGTCATTATTGAAAGAGATCATGATACCTCACATCTCAAAATAGGGCTACTTAATGTTAGATCCCTTACTTCAAAGGCAATTATAGTCAATAAACTAATCACTGATCATAATCTTGATGATTGGCCTGACTGAAACATGGCTTAAGCCTGATGAATTTACTGTGTTAAATGAGGCCTCACCTCCTGGCTACATTAGTGGCCATATCCCCCGTGCATCCCATAAAGGCTGAGGTGTTGCTAACATTTACGATAGCAAATTTCAATTTACAAAAAAAAATGGCGTTTTCATCTTTTGAGCTTCTAGTCATGGAATCTATGCAGCCTACTCAATCACTTTTTTATAGCTACTGTTTACAGGCTTCCTGGGCCATATACAGTGTTCCTCATTGAGTTCCCTGAATTCCTATCGGTAGTCATAGCAGATAATATTAACATTTTTGGTGACTTTAATATTCACATGGAAAAGTCCACAGACCCACTCCAAAAGGCTTTCGGAGCCATCATCGACTTAGTGGGGTTTGTCAAACATGTGTCTGGACCTACTCACTGTCACAGTCATACTCTGGACCTAGTTTTGTCCCATGGAATAAATGTTGTGGATCTTAATGTTTTTCCTCATAATCCTGGACTATCTGACCACCATTTTATTACGTTTGCAATTGCAACAAATAATCTGCTCAGACCCCAACCAAGGAACATCAAAAGTCGTGCTATAAATTCACAGACAACACAAATATTCCTTGATGTCCTTCCAGTCTCCCTCTGTCTACCCAAGGGCGCCAGAGGACAAAAATCAGTTTACCACCTGAGGAACTCAATTTAACCTTGCGCAATACCTAAGATGCAGTTGAACCCCGAAAAACTAAAAACATTTCTCATAAGAAACTAGCTCTCTGGTATACAGAAAATGCCCGAGCTCTGAAGCAAGCTTCCAGAGAATTGGAACGGAAATGGCGCCACACCAAACTGGAAGTCTTCCGACGAGCTTGGAAAAACAGTACCGTGCAGTATCGAAGAGCCCTTACTGCTGCTCGATCATCCTATATTTCCATCTTAATTGAGGAAAATAAGAACAATCCGAAATTCCTTTTTGACACTGTCGCAAAGCTAACTAAAAAGCAGCATTCCCCAAGAGAGGATGATTATTAGAAAGCATATTACGGACTCCTCTTTAAATCTGCGTATTCCTTCAAAGCTGTCCTGAGTCTGCACAACTCTGTCAGGACCATCGATCACCACATTCTTTTGGAGAGATTGGAAACCCAAATTGGTCTACATGGACAAGTTCGGCCTGGTTTAGATCTTATCTGTCGAAAAGATATCAGTTTGTCTCTGTGAATGATTTGTCCTCTGACAAATCAACTGTAAATTTCGGTGTTCCTCAAGGTTCCGTTTTAGGACCACTATTGTTTTCACTATATATTTGACCTCTTGGGGATGTCATTCGAAAACATAATGTTAACTTTCACTGCTCTGCGGATGACACACAGCTGTACATTTCAATGAAACATGGTGAAGCCCCAAAATTGCCCTCGCTAGAAGCATGTGTTTCAGACATAAGGAAGTGGATGGCTGCAAACGTTCTACTTTTAAACTCGGACAAAACAGAGATGCTTGTTCTAGGTCCCAAGAAACAAAGAGATCTTCTGTTGAATCTGACAAGTAATCTTAATGGTTGTACAGTCATCTCAAATAAAACTGTTTAGGACCTCGGCGTTACTCTGGACCCTGATCTCTCTTTTGAAGAACATATCAAGACTGTTTCAAGGACAGCTTTTTTCCATCTGCGTAACATTGCAAAAATCAGAAACTTTCTGTCCAAAAATGATGCAGAAAAATGTATCCATGCTTTTGTCACTTCAAGGTTAGACTACTGCAATGCTCCACTTTCCGGTTACCAGGAAAAAGCACTAAATAAACTTCAGTTAGTGCTAAATACGGCTGCTAGAATCCTGACTAGAGCCAAAAAATGTGATCATATTACTCCAGTGCTAGCCTCCTTACACTGGCTTCCTGTCAAGGCAAGGGCTGATTTCAAGGTTTTACTGCTAACCTACAAAGCATTACATAGGCTTGCTCCTACCTATCTCTCTGATTTGGTCCTGTCATACATACCTACACGTACGCTACGGTCACAAGATGCAGGCCTCCTAATTGTCCCTAGAATTTCTAAGCAAACAGCTGGAGGCAGGGCTTTCTCCTATAGAGCTAATTTTTATGGAATGGCCTGCCTACCCATGTGAGAGACCAAACTTGGTCTCAACCTTTAAGTCTTTACTGAAGTCTCAACTCTTCAGTGGGTCATATGGTTGAGTGTCGTCTAGCCCAGGAGTGTGAAGGTGAATGGAAAGGCTCTGGAGCAACGAACCGCCCTTGCTGTCTCTGCCTGGCCGGTTCTCCTCTTTCCAATGGGATTCTCTGCCTCTAACCCTATTACAGGGGCTGAGTCACTGGCTTACTAGTGCTCTTTCATACCGTCCCTAGGAGGGGTGCGTCACTTGACAGGGTTGAGTCACTGATGTGATCTTCCTGTCTGGGTTGGCGCCCCCACTTGGGTTGTGCCGTGGTGGAGATCTTTGTGGGCTATACTCGGCCTTGTCTCAAAGTTGGTGGTTGAAGATATCCCTCTAGTGGTGTGGGGGCTGTGCTTTGGCAAAGTGGGTGGGGCTATATCCTTTCTGTTTGGCCCTGTCCCGAGGGTGTCATTGGATGGGGCCACAGTGTCTCCTGACCCCTCCTGTCTCAGCCTCCAGTATTTATGCTGCAGTAGTTTATGTGTCGGGGGCTCGGGTCAGTTTGTTATATCTGGAGTACTTCTCCTGTCCTATCTGGTGTCCTGTGTGAATTTAAGTATGCTCTCTCTAATTCTCTCTTTCTTTCTCTCTCTCTCCGAGGACCTGAGCCCTAGGACCATGCCTCAGGACTATCGGGCATGATTACTCCTTGCTGTCCCCAGTCCACCTGGCCGTGCTGCTGCTCCAGTTTCAACTGTTCTGCCTGTGATTATTATTATTTGACCATGCTGGTCATTTAAGAACATTTGAACATCTTGGCCATGTTCTGTTATAATCTCCACCAGGCACAGCCAGAGGAGGACTAGCCACCCCAACAAGGCCTGGTTCCTCTCTAGGTTTCTTCCTTGGTTTTGGCCTTTCTAGGGAGTTTTCCCTAGCCACCATGCTTCTACACCTGCATTGCTTGCTGTTTGGGGTTTTAGGCTGGGTTTCTGTACAGCACTTTGAGATATCAGCTGATGTATAAAATAAATTTGATTTGATCTGTACCCGCACCCCACCATACCCCTGTCTGCGCATTATGCCCTGAATATACTCTACCACGCCCAGAAATCTGCTCCTTTAATCTTTGTCCCCATCGCTCTAGGCAACCAGTTTTGATAGCCTTTAGCCGCACCCTCATTCTACTCCTCTGTTCCGCGGGTGATGTGGAAGTAAACCCAGGCACCCTCATTTGTTGACTTCTGTGATCAAAAAAGCCTTGTTTTCATGCATGTCAACATCAGAAGCCTCCTCTCTAAATTTATTTTACTCACTGCTTTAGCACACCCTGCCAACCCTGATGTCCTTGCCGTGTCTGAATCCTGGCTTAGGAAGGCCACCAACAATTCTGAGATTTCTATACCCAACTATAACATTTTCCATCAAGATAGAACTGCCAAAGGGGGAGGAGTTAGCCTGCAAAGTAAACTTTCCAGGTCCATACCCAAACAGTTCAAACATCTAATATTTTTTTTTTATCTCTCCAGAAATAAGTCTCTCACTGTTGCCGCCTGCTACCGACCCCCCCCTCAGCTCCCAGCTGTGCCCTGGACACCATTTGTGAATTGATTGCCCCCCATCTAGCTTCAGAGTTTGTTCTGTTAGGTGACCTAAACTGGGATATGCTTAACACCCCGGCAGTCCTACAATCTAAGCTAGATGCCCTCAATCTCACACAAATCATCAAGGAACCCACCAGGTACAACCCTAAATCTGTAAACAAGGGCACCCTCATAGACATTATCCTGACCAACTGGCCCTCCAAATACACCTCCGCTGTCTTCAATCAGGATCTCAGCGATCACTGCCTCATTGCTTGTATCCGCTACGGGTCCGCAGTCAAACGACCACCCCTAATCACTGTCAAACGCTCCCTAAAACACTTCTGCGAGCAGGCCTTTCTAATCGACCTGGCCCGGGTATCCTGGAAGGATATTGACCTCATCCCGTCAGTTGAGGATGCCTGGTCATTCTTTAAAAGTAACTTCCTCACAATCTTAGATAAGCATGCTCCGTTCAAAAAATGCAGAACTAAGAACAGATATAGCCCTTGGTTTACTCCAGACCTGACTGCCCTCGACCAGCACAAAAACATCCTGTGGCGGACTGCAATAGCATCGAATAGACCTCGCGATATGCAACTGTTCAGGGAAGTCAGGAACCAATACACACAGTCAGTCAGGAAAGTAAAGGCCAGCTTTTTCAAGCAGAAATTTGCATCCTTTAGCTCTAACTCCAAAATGTTCTGGGACACTGTAAAGTCCATGGAGAACAAGAGCACCTCCTCCCAGCTGCCCACTGCACTGAGGCTAGGTAACACGGTCACCACCGATAAATCCATGATAATCGAAAACTTCAACAAGCATTTCTCAACAGCTGGCCATGCCTTCCTCCTGGCTACTCCAACCTCGGCCAACAGCTCCCCCCGCAGCTACTCGCCCAAGCCTCCCCAGCGTCTCCTTTACCCAAATCCAGATAGCAGATGTTCTGAAAGAGCTGCAAAACCTGGACCCGTACAAATTAGCTGGGCTTGACAATCTGGACCCTCTATTTCTGAAACTATCCGCCGCCATTGTTGCAACCCCTATTACCAGCATGTTCAACCTCGTTTTGAGATCCCCAAGGATTGGAAAGCTTCCGCGGTCATCCCCCTCTTCAAAGGGGGAGACACCCCGGACCCAAACTGTTACAGACCTATATCCATCCTGCCCTGCCTATCTAAGGTCTTCGAAAGCCAAGTCAACTAACAGATGACTGACCATCTCGAATCCCACCTTACCTTCTCCGCTGTGCAATCTGATTTCCGAGCCGGTCACGGGTGTACCTCAGCCACGCTCAAGGTACTAAACGATATCATAACCGCCATCGATAAAAGACAGTACTGTGCAGCCGTCTTCATCAACCTGGCCAAGGCTTTCGACTCTGTCAATCATCATATTCTTATCGGCAGACTCAGTAGCCTCGGTTTTTCTAATGACTGCCTTGCCTGGTTCACCAACTACTTTGCAGACAGAGTTCAGTGTGTCAAATCGGAGGGCATGTTGTCCGGTCCTCTGGCAGTCTCTATGGGGGTGCCACAGGGTTCAATTCTCAGGCCGACTCTTTTCTCTGTATATATCAATGATTTTGCTCTTGCTGCGGGCGATTCCCTGATCCACCTCTATGCAGACGACACCATTCTGTATACTTCTGGCCCTTCCTTGGACACTGTGCTATCTAACCTCCAAACGAGCTTCAATTCCATACAACTCTCATTCCGTGGCCTCCAACTGCTCTTAAATGCTAGTAAAACCAAATGCATGCTTTTCAACCGTTCACTGCCTGCACCCGCACGCCCGACTAGCATCATCACCCTGGATGGTTCCGACCTAGAATATGTGGACATCTATAAGTACCTAGGTGTCTGGCTAGACTGTAAACTCTCCTTCCAGACTCATATCAAACATCTCCAATCTAAAATCAAATCTAGAGTCTGCTTTCTATTTCACAACAAAGCATCCTTCACTCACGCCTCCAAACTTACCCGAGTAAAACTGACGATCCTACCGATCCTCGACTTTGGCGATGTCATCTACTTAATAGCTTCCAATACTCTACTCAGTAAACTGGATGCAGTTTATCACAGTGCCATCCGTTTTGTTACTAAAGCACCTTATACCACCCACCACTGCGACCTGTATGCTCTCGTCGACTGGCCATCGCTACATATTCGTCGCCAGACCCACTGGCTCCAGGTCATCTACAAGTCCATGCTAGGTAAAGCTCCTCCTTATCTCAGTTCACTGGTCACGATGGCAACACCCACCCATAGCATGCGCTCCACCAGGTGTAACTCACTGATCATCCCTAAAGCCAACACCTCATTTGGCCGCCTTTCCTTCCAGTTCTCTGCTGCCTGTGACTGGAACGAATTGCAAAAATCGTTGAAGTTGGAGACATTTATCTCCCTCACCAACTTTAAACATCTGCTATCTGAGCAGCTAACTGATTGCTGCAGCTGTACATATTCCATCGGTAAATAGCCCACCCAATTTACCTACCTCATCCCCATACTGTTTTTATTTATTTACTTTTCTGCTCTTTTGCACACCAGTAGCTCTACCTGCACATGACCATCTGATCATTTATCACTGCAGTGTTAATCTGCTAAATTGTAATTATTCGCCTACCTCCTCATGCCTTTTGCACACAATGTATATAGACTCCTTTTTTTCTATTTTTCTTTCTACTGTGCTATTGACTTGTTTATTGTTTACTCCATGTGTAACTCTGTGTTGTTGTCTGTTCACACTGCTATGATTTATCGTGGCCAGGTCGCAGTTGTAAATGATAACTTGTTCTCAACTAGCCTATCTGGTTAAATAAAGAAAAATGAACAAAAAGCAGCAAAGACGGCCTCCGGGGTGGCGCAGTGGTTAAGGGCGCTGTACTGCAGCGCCAGCTGTGCCACCAGAGACTCTGGGTTCGCTCCCAGGCTCTGTCGTAACGTGGGGCGACGCACAATTGGCCTAGCGTCGTCCGAGTTAGGGAGGGCTTGGCCGGTAGGGATATCCTTGTCTCATCGCGCATCAGGGACTCCTGTGGCGGGCCGGGCGCAGTGCGCACTAATCAAGGTTGCCAGGTGCACTGTGTTTCCTCAGACGCATTGGTGCGGCTGGCTTCCAGGTTGGATGCGTGCTGTGTTAAGAAGCAGTGCGGCTTGCTTGGGTTGTGTATCGGAGGACTTCGTCTCTCCCGAGCCCGTACAGGAGTTGTAGCGATGAGACAAGATAGTAGCTACTAAACAATTGGATACCACAAAATTGGGGAGAAAAAGGGGTCAAATCAACCAAACAAAAAAAAGCAGCAAAGACAAAGTTGTGGCCTCTCGTCAAAGTGCCACGAAATCAAGGAAAGGGAAAATAAATACTACCGGGATGATTACCGGGATGATTTGTGCCGCTGGTAGGTTTACAAGGTAGCCCCTTCCCCACAGCAAACTGAGCCTTCTAGTTCTGAATTGTGGTGTTTTGGTTTACAAGTTAAGACTTTGTTAATACATATATGAAGCAACTTTTTATAGAGAGGGTGGAGTTGAGTTTGCATAGGATGTTTCTTTCTATTCTGTATATATGGACTTGAAGTTTATGCCAGGGGGATACGAAACCTGTTGAAGAGAGAAGCAATTTTTTAGATTGTTTTTGCAAGGACTGCAATGCAGATCCTGGTGGGAATTTTAATATAGTTTATTATAAAGAGAGTGATAGATTGACCCATAAACCTAACATTGATGTTAACAAATTGGTGAATTTCTGCCAAAGCCTAGACTTAATTGACATATGCAGAGTTAAAAACCTGGAGAGAAACAATACACATGGAGTAATAGAGAATTGACTTGTGGGTGATAACCTTTAGTCTTGAGCCCAACACTGTAGATGTAACAAACTGCCTGCAGTCCTGACGGACCATAAAGTCATATGGCTGACTAAGAATGTGCAGTAATGATGATAAGAAATACTCTGGTGGATATTGGAAATTAAATAACTCATTGTTATTGCATGATGATTTTAAAAAATGTGATTAAGAATATAATTTCTGTTTACTGGAATTTAGCTACATCTAATGCAGAACATGGGAAATATTGGGACCTGCTGAAATGTAAAATCCGCTCAGCCTGTATTACTTATGGAAAACGGCTTGCTTTAAGAAAGGAGATGTGAGGTAGTTGAACTCTATTAGACAATTGCGGATATCACTAGGGATGCACATTCAGAGGTGGGAATCAACAAGGAATATATGGGAATTAACAGAAATATATGCAAATTAATATTAATACCATTTAAATGTAGATGGGTTTTGCATTGGATATATGTACCATATCCTATGGAGACAAACATAAACCTTCTACCTTATCAAGTAGACATAATTGCAAATGATTAAATCCTTCCAATATACATTTTTAAAAACTATCTCGTTACGAATTGAATTTTTTTTAAATGAGTTGACTTCACACGGGATGATTTCACTGAACAACAAAAGAAAGGGAATATTGAATGATCCCCAATGATCCATCGCATCTCCCAAAAATGTTTTCAACATACATTTCAACAAAATGATAGTCTAGAAACTAAAACTTTGGTTGTCTTCCTCTCAGGCTTCCATGTCTTCTCCCTGGACCTCCTCAATGTCCACCTCTTGAACATCAGACTCTGAGGCCTCATCTTCACTGTCACTTTCCAACCTTGTTGAGAATAGCTCGTTGTCAGGCTCAAAAAGCCTCAAATTTGTCCGGATGGCCACCAATTTTTCGAACCTTTGTATTGGTCAGCCTGTTGTGTGCTTTGGTATGTGTGTTCCCAAACAAGGACCAGTTGCGCTCTGAGGTGGCTGATGTTGGTGGGATTTGGAGGATGATGGAGGCAACAAGGGAAAGAGCCTCAGATCCACAAAGTCCCCTCCACCAGGTGGCTCATGAGATATCTTGGCACGACCGCCATATTGCATCTCCATCCCAAAGCCCTTGCTTGGAAGTGTAATTTGCCAGACTGCCAAGAAAGTTGCCCTCATCCAGGCCAAGGTGGCGAGACACAGTAATGATGACACCATAGGCCTTGTTGATCTCTGCACCAGACAGGATGCTCTTGCCAGTATACTTGGGGTCCAACATGTACGCTGCGGCGTGTATGAGCTTCAGGCAGAAGTCTTCACGCTTTTTGATGTATTTCAGAACTGCAGTTTCCTCTGCTTGGCGAAACAGTGAAGTAGGCAGGCCAGTGCGGATTTCCTCTCTTACATCTGCAAGCGAGAGTCTAAAAATCAGACAGGATGGCATTGTCTCCCTCAATCCGTGCAATGGCTACTGCTATAGGTTTCTGGAGTTTCAGGCTGCTTACCACTCTCACAAAATACATCATCCAGGAGGATCCTCTTGATGGGGCTGTCCATGTTGGCAGACTGTGATATGGCCATTTCTAGAAGAGACTCTTTCCCCTCCAGGGGACTGTCAAACACAATGACAGCACCACCCCAACAGGTGTTGCTGGGCAGCTTCAATGTGGTGCTCTTCTCACTTTGCTTGGTGAGGTAAATTGCTGCTAGAACTTGATGACCCTTTACATACCGAACCATTTCCTTGGCTCTCTTGTAGAGTGTATCCATTATTTTCAGTGCCATGATATCCTTGAGGAGCAGATTAAATGCATGAGCAGCACAGCCAATGGGTGAGATGTGAGGGTAGGACTCCTCCACTTTAGACCAAGCAGTCTTCATGTTTGCAGCATTGTCTGTCACCAGTGCAAATACCTTCTGTGGTCCAAGGTCATTGATGACTGCCTTCAGCTCATCTGCAATGTAGAGGCCGGTGTGTCTGTTGTCCATTGTGTCTGTGCTCTTGTAGAATACTGGTTGCGGGGTGGAGATGATGTAGTTAATTATTCCTTGGCCACGAACATTCGACCACCCATCAGAGATTATTGCAATAGTCTGCTTTCTCTGTGATTTGCTTGACCTTCACTTGAACTCTGCATCCAGTAAATGAGTAGATAAAGCATATCTGGTTGGAGGGGTGTATGCTGGGCGAAGAACATTCAGAAATCTCTTCCAATACGCATTGCCTGTGAGCATCAGAGGTGAACCAGTTGCATACACAGCTCGAGCAAGACTTTCATCAGCATTTATCTGACTATGTTCCTCCATTGAGTGAAAAAAAATTCTGATTCCAGGAGGACCATGAGCTGTTGCTATCGATGAGGTGTCTGATTCATAATTTTCACCTCAAATAGAAGAAGTAGAGGGACTTTTGTCAGAGGTTGCTTGTTGTGAGCACTAAGGGAACTTTATGCACTTGGCCAGATGTTTCTGAATCTTTCTTGCATTCTTCACATATGACTTGGAACAGTATTTGCAAATGTACACAGCTTTTCCTTCTACATTAGCTGCAGTGAAATGTCTCCACACATCAGATATTGCCCGTGGCATTTTCCTGTAAAGATTAGAATAAAAATGAGTAAAAAAATAAATACAATTCCATGTACAGATAAATAGTTAAGCAGTTAGATTAAACAACTCCTTTGTAAAATAAATGTTTTAAAATAAAACATGTATGGTAACAGCTGAATTAACACTCCTCAGTTAGCAGGCTCAAGCAAGCTAAAACCCACATGGTAGCAAAAACTAACTAGCAGAAATTGCTAACAAGTTAGACATGATTTAAACACACTTTGCTGTAGGCTACTATTTACTAGTTAACAAAAAATCATGTAGGTTATAAAATATATTCACCCCACCCAGTAGTGTAATCAAAACTCAGTTAAGAATATATTCTTATTTCAATGACGGCCCGGACGACGCTGTGCCAATTGTGCGCTGCCCTATGGGGCTCCCAATCACGGCCAGATGTGATACAGCCTGGATTCGAACCAGGGACTGTTGTTACGCCTCTTGCACTGAGATGCAGTGCCATAGACCGCTGCGTCTATGTGTGTGTGGTAACTATTTAACTGTACTAGAATGCTTAAAAGGCCACCATTTTCTGTTATATTGGTATCGTTTTTTTGTCAAGGAAAATATTGGATATCGGCCAAAAATGTCATATCGGTGCATCACTAATTCCAATAAGGCATGACAAAGGTATAAATACAACATCCTGTTGAAACAAGGCTCGTATCGCTCTATTGTTGTTGAATGGATTAAAAGTAAAACAAATCTTTCCTATTGATGAGTCAACAAGTTTAATTGTAGGTATGTTGGGTCAGGTCTTGACACGTTCTGTCACGGCTGGCTTATGGACTGGACCAAGGTGCAGCATGGTAAGCGTACATTTTCTTTTTATTAAAAATGACACCGACAAAACAAAGAACAAAACGTGAAGCTTTGGGCTATGTGCCCTGAACAAAGTCAAAGTTAACTTCCCACAAAACAGGTGGGGGAAAAGGGTACCTAAGTATGGTTCTCAATCAGAGACAACGATAGACAGCTGTCCCTGATTGAGAACCATACCAGGCCAAGACATAGAAATACAAAACATAGAAAAAAAGGACATAGAATGCCCACCCTAGTCACACCCTGGCCTAACCAAAATAGAGAATAAAAAGCCTCTCTATGGCCAGTGCGTGACAGTAGCCCCCCCAAAGGTGCGGACTCCGGCCGCAAAACCTGACTCTAAAGGGGAGGGTCCGGGTGGGCCTTACAGCGGCGGCTCGGGTGCAGGACCCTCGCAGCAGGCCCCGGACTGGAGACCCTCGTAGAGGGCGCCACCGGACAGGAGGGAGACTCCGGCAGCTCCGGACAGGAGGGAGACTCCGGCAGCTCCGGACAGGAGGGAGACTCCGGCAGCTCCGGACAGGAGGGAGACACACAGGAAACCTGGCTCTGGGAGCAGGCACAGGACTCACCGGGCTGGGGAGACATCCAGGAGGCCTCTTCCTTGGCCGAGGCGCCGGATACACTGGGCTGTGGAGGCGCACTGGTGGTCTCGGGCGCAGAGCTGGCCCCACCCGTTCTGGCTGGATGCCAGCTGCCACCCGGCAAATGCGGGACGCTGGCACCGAGCACACCGGCCTGTGAATGCTCCGCCTCGACACCGTGAGCATCACCCCATAGCACGGGGCCTGACCAGTCCTGTGCTCTCCATGGTAAGCACGGGGAGTTGGCCCAGGTCTGCTTCCTGACTCTGCCACACTCCCCGTGTGCCACCCCCCAAAAATTTGGGGGCTGCCTCTTGGGCTTCCTTGCCAGCCGTGTTCCCACATACCGCTGGTTCCTTTCTCCGGCTGCCTCCACCTGTTCCCATGGAAGGCGATCCCTTCCCGCCAGGATCTCCTCCCATGTGTAGACTCCCCTGCGGTCCAGAATATCCTCCCATGTCCAGGAGTCCACCTTACCATGCTGCTCGGTCCGTTGGTGGTGGGAAGTTCTGTCACGGCTGGCTGAAGGACTGGACCAAGGTGCAGCATGGTAAGCTTACATTTTCTTTTTATTAAAAATGATGCCGACACAACAAAGAACAAAAACCAAACCGTGACGTTTTGGGCTATGTTCCCTGAACAAAGTCAAAGTTAGCTTCCCACAAAACAGGTGGGGGAAAAGGGTACCTAAGTTAATCTAGCGATACCTTTAGGACTCTTCCTTTTAAAGATAAGTCCCTCTGCAGCCATTGATTTAGCTTCATCTGGGGTTTTTTACATAAGAGGGTTAAAATTTAGTAAGCCTCTAGACTTCTGATCCTTAGTAAGGGTTATGCCTAAATATGTAAGTTCTTCTTTCACTGGAATACCATAACATGAGGGTGCCACATAATCTTTGAGAGCCATGCGTTCACATTTATTAATGTAAGGGAATACAGGTATGTTAAGGCATAGACCAGATGCTTTGGAAAAGGATTCTATATCACATTGATCGATATGGGAATCTGACTAGCGTCTTTCAGAAAAAGTGTAGTATTGTCAGCCAGCTGGCTTATAATTTCTTTATCAGCCATGGAAATACCTTGTACAGGACTATTATTTAAAGAATTTGTAAGAAGTTGGGTGACGAGTAAATAAAAATTGATAAGGTGAGATAAGACAACCTTGCCTAATTCCTCTCTTTAACTCAAATCTAGGTGAGGTGCCATGTTTCAGTTTGATAGAGTTGTTACCATTCATATAGTCTTAATAGCCTTACAGAAAAAAATCCCCAAAGAGGAACTGATGCTCCACTGTCTCAAATTCTTTATAAAAAAACAAAAAAAATAATATGAAGCTATCCTCGGTTATTAGGTCTGAGTAGTCAAGTATGTCTTATACTAGTCTGATATAGTTAGACATATGTCTGTTCCTCATTAAGCCAGACTGTGTTTCATCAATGATTGCATCCAGGACCTCTTTAATTATTTTTGCAACCAGTAAGGCTAAAATCATTATTAAGAAGACAAATTGGACGGCAGTTATCGATGAGCAGCACTTCTTAGGTATCAATGTTAGCTTAGGTATCAATGTTATTAACCCCGGACTCATTGTAGGAGGGAGAACATTGTTTTAATACTCTCTCAAATGACTTCCAAGTAGGAAGGGAGCTACTTGTTCAGAAAATATAATGTGTACAATTATGCTGTAATTCCATCAATACCTGGGGATTTATTGTTCTTTAGGATGTTTGATAGACTCGATAATCTCATCAGCTATGATGGGTTTATCACACTGTTTAGATTCTGTATCACTGATAGAGTGAACATTGTTCAGTGAGTCAAAAAACATCTGTGGTTTCCTGAGAGTACATAGAGCCATACAATTTCCTGAAAAAATTGCTACAGTAGTTATAACATAGTAGTAATAACACCATCAATGTTTAAATTATGGATAGTGTTATTTGTAGAGTGACATTTCTCAAGTCTCAAGAAATAAGATGAAATCTGTTCCCCCTCAAGCCATTTTCTCAATAATCTAATAAAGGCTCCTTCTGCTTTTAATCAATATATATTATCCAGTTTATTTAATATATATATATTATCCAGTTTATTTAATCTATATATATATTATCCAATTTATTTTGTAACTCAATCAGTTCCATCTTCTCCTCCCCTGAGAGGCAGGCTGGGGACCTATGAGAAAGGGAAGTTATCTTAATGATCACCTTTTCCTCCTCTTCTCTTCTCATTTCAACAAGATTACTACCATATTTTCTAAGATGTTTGGACACCTCAAATTTAAAGAGCTCCCAGTTCGTGCAATAAGATTTTTCTTCACAAGCTCTTTCCCAAAAGTGTGAGAGCAGACCTTTAACCTTAAACGTAACTATATCACTATTTAATAAGGAGCTATTTGGCTTCCAGTAGGATGCTCTACCAAGGTTAGTATCAAGGGTAAATATTTTGACATGCCCTACAGTCTGTGAGGGGAGTACTACACCTTTGTAGTAACACACTCACTTAAATGAGCGGTCTTGTCGTTTGAAGTATGCCTGCGTGCACAGTGTTAATTCTTACCTGGATTCAGATATCATGCTAAAAGTCAAGTTAATTCTACTGTGCAATCTAGAGCATGACACTGGGGCTTCTCTAAAATGGCCGAAGAGTCACATTTTTGTTTAGCCTGCTCTGCAGGCTGTATAGAAAACTAACCTAGAAGCACAGAATGGCCGAATCATCACAACGCGCAGCCTCCACAAACACCTTGAAAAATTACTCTGTACAGTAACCTCCATTGCGGCCTACTACTCTTTCCCATAGGCTGTATGACAGCATCAGCAGTTAGCTACCAACAGCTGGCAGACATGTTTACATTTGGTTAGTTTTTTTTTTTTTTTGAAAAGGATGGGAAATTCGATATAGGCCGATAGTTTTTAAAATATTTTCTAGGTCAAGGTTTGGCTTTTTCAAGACAGGCTTTATTACTGCCACTTTTAGTGAGTTTGGTACACATCCGGTGGATAGAGGCGTTTATTACGTCCAACATAGGAGGGCCAAGCACAGGAAGCAGCTCTTTCAGTAGTATAGTTGGAATAGGGTCCAGGATGCAGCTTGAAGGTTTAGAGGCCGTGATTATTTTCATCATCGTGTCAAGAGATATAGTACTAAAACACTTGAGCATCTCTTGACCCTAGGTCCTGGCAGAGTTGTGCAGACTCAGGACAGGAGGAATACGCAGATTTAAAGAGGAGTCCGTAATTTGCTTTCTGATGATCATGATCTTTTCCTCAAAGAAGTTCATGAATTTATCATTGCTGAAGTGAAAGCCATCCTCTCTTGGGGAATGCTGCTTTTTAGTTAGCTTTGCGACAGTATCAAAAAGATATTTTGGATTGTTCTTATTTTCCTCAAATAAGTTGGAAAAGTAGGATGATTGAGCAGCATTGAGGGCTCTTTGATACTGCACGGTACTGTCTTTCCAAGCTAGTCGGAAGACTTCCAGTTTGGTGTGACGCCATTTCCGTTCCAATTTTCTGGAAGCTTGCTTCAGAGCTCGGGTATTTTCTGAATACCAGGGAGATAGTTTCTTATGACAAATGTTTTTGGTTTTTAGGGGTGCGACTTCATCTAGGGTATTGCGCAAGGTTAAATTGAGTTCCTCAGTTAGGTGGTTCACAGATTATTGTACTCTGACGTCCTTGTGTAGGCGGAGGGATTCTGGAAGGGCATCTAGGAATCTTTGGGTTGTCCGAGAATTTATAGCACGACTTTTGATGATCCTTGGTTGGGTCTGAACAGATAATTTGTTTGCGATTGCAAACGTAATAAAAGGGTCGTACGATAGTCTAGGATTATGAGGATAAACATTAAAATCCACAACATTTTTACCCACGGGACAAAACTAGGTCCAGAGTATGACTATGGCAGTGAGTAGGTCCGAAGACATGTTGAACAAAACCCACTGAGTCGATGATGGCTCCGAAAGCAATTTTGAGTGGGTCTGTGGACTTTTCCATGTGAATATTAAAGTCAACAAAAATGTGAATATTATCTGCCATGACTACAAGGTATGATAGGAATTCAGGGAACTTAGTGAGGAACGCTGTATATGGCACAGGAGGCCTGTAAACAGTAGCTATAATAAGTTATTGAGTAGGCTGCATAGATTTCATGACTAGAAGCTCAAAAGACGGAAACATATTTTTTTGTAAATTGAAATTTGCTATCATAAAATGTTAGCAACACCTCCGCCTTTGCAGGATGCGCGGGGGATATAGTCTCTAGTGTAACCAGGAGGTGAGGCCTCATTTAACACAGTAAATTCATCAGGCTTAAGCCATATTTCAGTCAGGCCAATCACATCAAGATTATGATCAGTGATTAGTTCATTGACTATAACTGCCTTGGAAGTGAGGGATCTAACATTAAGTAGCCCCATTTTGAGATGTGAGGTATCACTCTTTCAATAATGGCAGGAATGGAGGAGGTCTTTATTCTAGTGAGATTGTTAAGGCGAACACAGACACAGTCTCAATGGGGATATCTGAGCTGACTACACTGACTGTGCTAGTGGCAGACTCCACTAAGCTGGCAAGCTGGCTAACAGCCTGCTGCCTGGCCTGCACCCTATTTAATTGTGGAGCTAGGGGAGTTAGAGCCCTGTCTATGTTGGTAGATAAGATGAGAGCACCCCTCCAGCTAGGATGGAGTCCGGCACTCCTCAACAGGCCAGGCTTGGTCCTGTTTGTGGGTGAGTCCCAGAAAGAGGGACAATTATCTACAAATTCTATCTTTTGGGAGGGGCAGAAAACAGTTTAACCAGCGATTGAGTTGTGAGACTGCTGTAGAGCTCATCACTCAACTGGGAGGGGGCCAGAGACAATTACTCGATGCCGACTCATCTTTCTAGCTTTGCTCTCATGATTTGGTAAATACAGGAAATTTCCACTACACTGATTTGCACGCTGAAGTTATGTGACCTCTGACTGTTTCATCCTAACATCGTTGGTGCCGACGTGGACAACAATATACCTATCCTCTCTACACTCGCCAGTTTTAGCTTTGGCCAGCACCATCTTCAGATTACCGAGGTAAAGACAGTTTCAGGTCGGATATTCACCTGTAGTTTTCCTTACGTCCACCAACAGCAGTTAGGGACTGTCAACATAGTGATAAATATTTTTTTTAAATTTCAATAGCTCTTTAACCATTATTCCTAACCCTTTCAAAACAGGTTGTAGCTAACCCGATGGCATAGACACACATTGCACAACCTTTAGTTTGTCCATTTTTGTCTCACATTTTTCCAAATGTATACAGAGACAAGAGTCGGCCCGAGAATTGAACCCTGTGGCACACCCATAGAGACTGGAAGAGGTCCGGACAACAGGCCCTCCCATTTGACACACTGAACTCTATCTGAGAAGTAGTTGGTGAACCAGGCGAGGCAGTCATTTGAGAAACCAAGGCTGTTGAGTCTGCCGATAAGAATGCGGTGATTGATAGTGTCGAAAGCCTTGGCCAGGTCAATGGATACAGCTGCACAATATTGTCTTTTGTCGATGGCGATTATGATATCGTTTTGGACATTGAGCCTGGCTGAGGTGCATACATGACCAGCTTTGAAACCAGATTGCATAGCGGAAAAGGTACGGTGGGATTCGAAATGGTCTGTGATCTGTTTGTTAACTTGGCTTTCAAAGACCTTAGACCTATATCTATCCTACCCTGCCTTTCTAACAGTTTGGGTCTAGAGTGTCTCCCCCTTTGAAGAGGGGGATGACCGCGGCAGCTTTCCAATCTTTGGGGATCTTAGATGATACAAAAGAGAGGTTGAACAGGCTAGTAATAGGGGTTGCAACAATTGTGGCGGATAATTTTAGAAAGAGAGGGTCCAGATTGTCTAGCCCGGCTGATTTGTAGGGGTCCAGCTCTTTCAGAACATCAGCTATCTGGATTTGGCTGAAGGAGAAATGGGGAGGCTTGGGCAAGTTGCTCTGGGGGGTTCAGAGCTGTTGAGGGGTAGGGGTAGCTAGGTGGAAAGCAAGGCCAGCTGTAAAAAATGCTTATTGAAATTCTCGATAATCGTAGATTTATTGGTGGTGACAGTGTTTCCTAATTTCAGTGCAATGGGTAGGAGGTGCTCTTATTCTCCATGGACTTTACAGTGTCCCATAACCTTTTGGAGTTTGTGCTACAGGATGCAAAGTTCTGTTTGAATAAGCTAGCCTTTGCTTTCCTAACTGCCTGTGTATATTGGTTCTTACCTTCCCTGAAAAGTTGCATATCGCGGGGGCTATTCAATGCTAATGCAGTATGCCACAGGATGTTTTTGTGCTGGTCAAGGACAGTCAGGTCTGGAGTGATCCAAAGGTTATATTGGTTCCTGGTTCTACATATTTTGAATGGGGCATGCATATTTAAGATGGTGAGGAAAGCACTTTTAAAAGAATAACCAGGCATCCTCTACTGACGGAATGAGGTCAATATCTTTCCAGGATACCCGGCCAGGTCGATTAGAAAGGCCTGCTCGCTGAAGTGTTTTCGGGAGCGTTTGACTGTGATGAGGAGTGGTTGTTTGACGGCGGACCCATTACAACGTGTATTTAGAGGACAGGTTGGTCAGGATGATATGAGGGTGCCTGAGTTTGGGGTTGTACCTGGTATGTTCCATGATAATTTGGGTGAGATTGAGGGCAACTAGCTTAGATTGTAGGACGGCCGGGGTGTTAAGCATATCCCAGTTTAGTTCACCTTACAGTACAAACTCTGAAGATAAATGGGGGGGCAATTAATTCATACACGGTGTCCAGGGCACAGCTGGGGGCAGAGCGGGTCTGTAACAAGCGGCAACAGAGAGAGACTTATTTCTGGAAAGGTGGATTTTTAAAAGTAGAAGCTCGAACTGTTTGGGCTCAGACCTGGATAGCATGACAGATCTCTGCAGGCCTGTCTCTGCAGTAGATTGCAACTCCACCCCCTTTGGCAGTTCTGTCTTGGCGGAAAACACATACACAGAGGCATTTTTCAGCTATGATTTTACCACTCAGAATCCAGAATGGATAGGACAATGGGGCAGCACAGGACGTAATACACCCTTACACCAATCTACTTTTTGATCTTCTTGACTCCTTATCTGGTAAACTGCTACTATGTGTCAAGAAAAGGGCCCCAATTAGGGGTTCCGGTAAAAAAGGGCTAGTTTAGATTAAAAACTATTGCCCTGTGTCCCCGTTCATAGGGGCATGAGACTAGTCAGTGGTAGAATTGAGATGGCACTTTATTGGCACAAACACCCATAGACCCACAAGGTTGAGGTTACTCATGGACAGTAATTAGTAATACAATTGTTTTTGCATTGATGCATTGTGTCTTCTAACTGTCCAAGATCCAAAGTGTTAGGAAATATTTGTTCCCATAAATAGGAGGATGTCTCTCCTCATACCACTGGCACTTTAGTCGGACTGGCTCTGTGGTGCACAGTCTGGCAATCAGGAGAGAATACATACAGGTCAACGGTGCCAATTTAAAGTCAAGGGGTGTGTCTGTGCCTTTTGGATTACTCTCTTTACAGAGAACCCCTGTTAAAGTCTGCTCTGCGCATGTCTGAAAGTGACAGAGCCAACAGCCAAGAGAGCTTTTCACAGTATGCCATAAAAAAGGATTACACTTATGAATGTATGTAAAATGCTAATATGTATTAGATCCAGTACAATGGAATAACTAAAGACCTGAATTTGAATGCAGCGTGTTCCGATTCCTCCTTCTCTTTCTGTCCAGCAGGGTCAACCAAAAACACTTGGCCTGATGGTTCATGCAGATACTGGGGAAGCAATATAGAAATGTATTGATCCCTTAAATAACTTTACTATTAAAATTACCCATATCACAACCCTCATCTCTTCACAAAAATGTACCCAAATCAATTTTGGAAAAATGATTTTACTCACAAAAAGACATTTATTTTCCCAGTTAGATGAAAATGGAGCCGGAGGAGATGGCCGCCGTTTTACGGTCTCCTAACCAATTGTGCTATTGTGTTTTTTTCTCTCGATATTTGTAAATTATTTTGTACATAATGTTTCTGCAACCGTATCTTACGGAAGAAAAGAGCTTCTGGATATCAGGACAGCGATCACTCACCTCGGAATACACAAAGATTTCTTCAACAACAAGCAATATTCTCCAAACACCCCACAGGGCAGACATCCCAATTATTCGCAAAAGGAAGAAGACGAAGAGCCGGACGCCTCGTCCGGACCCGCAGAAAACAACTAGGAAAGCTGCCGTTACCCTCAATATTACTCGCCAACGTGCAATAAACTAGACGAGGTAAGATCACGAATATCCTACCAACGGGACATCAAAAACTGTAATATCCTATGTCTCACAGAATGATGGCTGAATGACGACATGGATATTCAGCTAGCGGGATACACGCTGCACCGGCTAGATAGAATGGCACACTCCGGTAAGACGGGGGGGTGTGTGTCTGTGCATATTTGTAAACAACAGCTGGTGCACGAAATCTAAGGAAGTCTTTAGATTTTGCTCGCCTGAAGTAGAGTATATTGTGATAAACTGCAGGCCACATTACTTGCCTAGAGAGTTCTCATCTATACTTTTCGTGGCTGTTTATTTACCACCACAGACAGATGCTGGCACAACGACCGCACTCAGTCAGCTGTGTAAGGATATAAGCAAACAGGAAACCACTCACCCAGAGGCGGCGCTCCTAGTGGCCGGAGACTTTAATGCAGGGAAACTTAAATCAGTTCTAGACAATTTTTATCCACATGTTAAATGTGCAACCCGAGGGAAAAAAAATTCTAGATCACCTGTACTCCACACACAGAGACGCGTACAAAGCCCTCCCTCGCCCTCCATTTGGTAAATCACGACCACAACTCTATCCTCCTGATTCCTGCTTACAAGCAAAAATTAAAGCAGGAAGCACCAGTGAATCAGTCAAAAATAAATGGTCAGGTGAAGCAGATGCTAAACTACAGGACTGCTTTGCTATCACAGACTGGAACATGTTCCGGGATTCTTCCGATGGCATTGAGGAGTACACCACATCAGTCACTGGCTTTATCAATAAGTGCATTGAAGACATCATCCCCACAGTGGCTGTAAGTACATACCCCAACCAGAAGCCATGGATTACAGGCAACATTCGCACTGAGCTAAAGGGTAGAGCTGCCGCTTTCAAGGTGCGGGACTCGAACCCTGAAGCTTACAAAAAAAATCCTGCTATGCCCTGCGACGAACCATCAAACAGGCAAAGCGTCAATACAGGGCTACGATTGAATCATACTACACCAGCTCCGACGCTCGTCGGATGTGGCAGATCTTGCAAACTATTACAGACTACAAAAGGGAAGCACAGCCGTTAGCTGCCCCGTAACACGAGCCTACCAGACGAGCTAAATCACTTCTATGCTCGCTTCAAGCAAAGCAACACTGAGGCATGCATGAGAGCATCAGCTGTTCCGGACGACTGTGTGATCACGCTCTCCGTAGCCGACGTGAGTAAGACCTTTAAACAGGTTAACATACACAAGGCTGCGGGGCCAGACGGACTACCAACCAGGACGTGTGCTCCGGGCATGTGCTGACCAGCTGGCAGGTGTCTTCACTGACATTTTCAACATGTCCCTGATTAGGTCTGTAATACCAACATGCTTCAAGCAGACCACCATAGTCCCTGTGCTCAAGAACACAAAGGAAACCTGCCTAAATGACTACAGACCCATAGCACTCACGTCCGTAGCCATAAAGTGCTTTGAAATGCTGGTAATGGCTCACATCAACACCATTATCCCAGAGACACTAGACTCACTCCAATTTGCATACCGTCCAAACAGAGCCACAGATGGTGCAATCTCTATTGCACTCCTCACTGCCCTTTCCCACCTGGACAAAAGGAACACCTATGTGAGAATGCTATTCATTGACTACAGCTCAGCGTTCAACAACATAGTACCCTCAACGCTCATCACCAAGCTAAGGATCCTGGGACTAAACACCTCCCTCCAACTGGATCCTGGACTTCCTGACAGGCTGCCCCCAGGTGGTAAGGGTAGGTAGCAACACATCTGCCATGCTGATCCTCAACACTGGAGCTCCCCAGGGGTGCGTGCTCAGTCTCCTCCTGTACTCCCTGTTCACCCACGACTGCATGGCCAGGCACGACTCCCGCACATTGGCTAACCAGGCTATCTGCATTGTGTCCCACCACCCGTCAACCCCTCTTTTTACGCTACTGCTACTCTCTGTTCATCATATACAGTGGGGCAAAAAAGTATTTAGTCAGCCACCAATTGTGCAAGTTCTCCCACTTAAAAAGATGAGGCCTGTAATTTATCATAGGTACACTTCAACTATGACAGACAAAATGAGAAGAAAAAAATCCAGAAAATCACATTGTAGGATTTTTAATGAATTTATTTGCAAATTATGGTGGAAAATAAGTATTTGGTCACCTACAAACAAGCAAGATTTCTGGCTCTCACAGACCTGTAACTTCTTCTATAAGAGGCTCCTCTGTCCTCCACTCGTTACCTGTATTAATGGCATCTGTTTGAACTTGTTATCAGTATAAAAGACACCTGTCCACAACCTCAAACAGTCACACTCCAAACTCCACTATGGCCAAGACCAAAGAGCTGTCAAAGGACACCAGAAACAAAATAGACCTGCACCAGGCTGGGAAGACAATCTGCAATAGGTAAGCAGCTTGGTTTGAAGAAATCAACTGTGGGAGCAATTATTAGGAAATGGAAGACATACAAGACCACTGATAATCTCCCTCGATCTGGGGCTCCACGCAAGATCTCACCCCGTGGAGTCAAAATGATCACAAGAACAGTGAGAAAAAAAATCCCAGAACCACACGGGGGGACCTAGTGAATGACCTGCAGAGAGCTGGGACCAAAGTAACAAAGCCTACCATCAGCAAGGGCATTGAAGATGAAACGTGGCTGGGTCTTTCAGCATGACAATGATCCCAAACACACCGCCCGGGCAACGAAGAAGTGGCTTCGTAAGAAGCATTTCAAGGTCCTGGAGTGACCTAGCCAGTCTCCAGATCTCAACCCCATAGAAAATCTTTGGAGGGAGTTGAAAATCCGTGTTGCCCAGCAACAGCCCCAAAACATCACTGCTCTAGAGGAGATCTGCATGGAGGAATGGGCCAAAAAACCAGCAACCGTGTGAGAAAACCTTGTGAAGACTTACAAAAAACGTTTGACCTCTGTCATTGCCAACAAAGGGTATATAACAACTATTGAGAAACTTTTGTTATTGACCAAATACTTATTTTCCACCATAATTTGCAAGTAAATTCATACAATGTGATTTTCTGGATTTCTCTCTTCTCATTTTGTCTGTCATAGTTGAAGTCTACCTGATGAAAATTACAGGACTCTCATCTTTTTAAGTGGGAGAACTTGCACAATTGGTGGCTGACAAAATACTTTTTTGCCCCACTGTATATATTCGTTTTTTTTAATGCAACCACAGGAGGATTCAGGACCCTGCTACCTCGCTGCATAATACTGTAAATAAATGTGATTGGACAATTGTCTGAGTCAGGGTCTGGGCCTAAGCGGCAAAAAAATGACCGTTTTTACATACACTACATGACAAATTGTGGACACCTGCACGACAAACATCTCATTCCAAAATCATGGGCATTAATATGGAGTTGGTCCACCCTTTGCTGCTGCTATAACAGCCTCCACTCTTCTGGGAAAGCTTTCCACTGGATGTTGGAACATTGCAGCGGGGATTGCTTCCATTCAGCCAGAAGAGCAGTAAGGTCGGGCTCTGATGTTGGGCGATTAGGTCTGCTTCGCAGTCGTTGTTCCAATTCATCCCAAAAGTGTTCAATGAGGCCGAGGTTAGGGCTCTGTGCAATCCAGTCAATTTCTTTCACACCGATCGACAAACCATTTCTGTATAGACCTCCCTTTGTGCGTGGGGGCATCATCATGCTGAAACAGGAAAGGGCCTTCCCCAAACTGTTGCCACAAAGTTGCAAGCACAGAATCGTCTAGAATGTCATTGTATGCTGTAGCGTTAAGATTTCCCTTCACTGGATCTAAAGGGCCTAGCCCAAACCATGAAAAACACCCCCAGACCATTATTCCTCCTCCACCAAACTTTACAATTGGCACTACGCATTGGGGCAGGTAGCGATCTCCAGGCATCCGCCAAACCCAGATAAGGCCGTCGGACTGCTGTATGGTGAAGCGTGATTCATCACTCCAGAGAACGCATTTCCACTGCTCCAGAGTTCAATGGTGGCGAGCTTTAGACAACTACAACCAACACTTGGCATGGCGATCTTACGCTCGGACATGGAAACCCATTTCATGAAGCTCCCGACAAACAGTTATTGTGCTGGCTTTGCATCCAGAGGCAGTTTGGAGACACCCGAGGTCAGACGTTTGTTAAAAGACACTACGCGCTTCAGCAGTTCCGTTTTGTGAGCTTCTGCGGCCTACCACTTCACAGCTCAGCCATGGTTGCTCCTAGACTTTACAATAACAGCACTTGTTTATTAATTTTACTATCAATTGGGGAGAGAGCCTCAAATGTCACATTAATTTGTACATCTCCACAATACACATATGAATCATGGCAAAGTTGCTTCTTGTTTGTCACATTTGTTCCCATGGGTAAAATAAAAACACAAATGATTGATTGACAAATAGTGCCTCCCACAATGCAGGCAAGTTGCATCTGAGGAGGAGCAACTGCAGAAAATTGAAGTTGATTGCAGTCGAAACTTCATGAACTTTGACCACATGGTTCTTGTGAAGTTCATGCAGTCGACATGTAGGCGCAAGTCAGACAAAATTTATCCCCATAATGCAACACTTTGAAAAGCGAAGCGCTCGAACGCGCCAACATTCAACCACAAAGGCAAACGCATACTGTATGCCTTTGATTTTATTAGGCAAATGGATTTACAAAGAAACAAGTATATTTATCCAATGTATGGTTATGTCAAACAAAATACAAAACAAGTTTACCTTCTACCCCATTTTATGGCATCTGAAAGCAATAGTGCTCTGTAGAGGACAGTGTGGGTGCTGTCAAAACTGTGATCCCTGACTGTTCTCTCTGAACACACCAAGCGTGTGCTACTGTCTAGCTATGTTCCATTCACTGTACTATGAAAGCCAGTTATTACAAATATTGCCTCGTCAGACCATTACTCTGTTCCAGCTGGCTGATAGGTACTGTTTGGTGTAACAGAGAATTTTCAACCAACCTTACCCAGACTATCGATACGTCTAAAATTCCCAACTTGGAAGACAATCAATGTCTTATAAACATCCATGTCTAGTTGCAGGGGTTTGTTTAAGCAATAAGGCATGAGGGGGTGAGGTATATGGCCAATATACCATGGCTCAGGGCTGTTCTTATGCGCAACGCAGTGCCTGGATACAGCCCATATACCATAAACCCACGAGGTGTCTTATTGCTATGATAAACTGGTTACCAACGTAATTAGAACAGTCAAAATGTAACGTTGTCATACCCATGGTATATGGTCGAGGCGGCAGCGTAGCCTAGTGGTTAGAGCGTTGGACTAGTAACCGAAAGGTGCTAGATCGAATCTCCAACTGACAAGGTACAAATCTGTCGTTCTGCCCCTGAACAAGGCAGTTAAACCCACTGTTCCTAGGCCGTCATTGAAAATAAGAATTTGTTCTTAACTGACTTGCCTAGTAATATACCACAGCATTCAGGCCTCGAACCATCAGTTCATAATTTAAATTTAGAAAATCGGTTATTCAATTAAATAAAAGTTCTGCTCCATGAAGTAATCCAACAATGTGAACGTCGCCATCTTAACCATTTAAAATCTTCTCTCATTGATCAAGAGAGGTAGGTCTCCACCACAAAGTGCTGCATGTCATGATGACACTCACCTGTCTCCATCAATGAGTGAGAAGACTTGAAATAGACAAGATGGCGGCGTACACATTTTTGGATTACTTCACGGAGCAAAGAATTTATTTAATAACAGAGCATTTTCTAAATTCAAACAAAGCCCCGTGCAACTAGACATAGGCGTTTAGGAAGACATTGGTTGTTTTCCAAGTCGGAAATTGAGTAAGTGTCACCAAGGTTGGTCGGACATTCTGTGATACGCCACAAACAGTACCTAACCTGTAATGGTTAATGGAGCTTCACATTAGCCCGTTGTAATCTGCTAACTATATGAAAGCATGTAGTACAGGAGATCACTAACACTATCTTCTGTAAGTGCAAGTGGATTCCAGAACACACTAGTTAAGAAACAGTGCTGTAAACACAGAAGGACTAAGAGCTAAAATTGAACCAAGCAGACAGGTAGGTTAGTAATGCACAGAAGAATGGGAACAGTCTTGTTACTGTCAATGGTAATATCTGACTGTATTCCATTCTGCATACTTCCATGTCCAGTCCAGAGCACCCAAAGGAGCATGAAAGTGAATTTCCAGTGTTTTCTTTATACCATTTTGACTCCTGTTCAGCTCAGGCTCCCTCCCTCAGTAACAGACAAGCTCCATCAGGACTCGTGGCTATTGGTCAATGCCCTCTTCCATCTCTGCTTCATTGCTGGGGGTAGAGCCTTCTTGTTCTGGGTCGCCTGGGAGCACGTCTGTGACCTTCTGAATGAGCTCCTCAATCTGCTCCTCTGATAACCGCTCCTCACTCTCCTCTACCATCTACACACACACACACACACACACACACACACAGTTAATCTCACCCACAACAAACACTAGTGTAGGATAGAAGGAGATGAGTAGGAGAAAGGGTGAGAAAGGGAGGAGAGTAAGTGAATAAAGAGTGAAGGATAAGCGTGGTCTCACCAGTTGGATCTCTACAGCAGTCTCTGGTCTGTGGTTCAGTAGCTGTAGCTTCTCAGCCCTATGGACAAACACACATATCACTGTCTGTGTGTGTGTGTGTGTGTGTGATATGTTTCCGAATGACATGTCATGTTCAATGGCATGTAACAGTTACATTTGTGTTTGACAGAGATTACACAGGGGGTAGGAGGAGTGGGTAGTGTGTGTTTTGCCACTCACTTAGTGAGTTTGTGAGGCACCATGGTGGTAAGGAAGTTCTTGACCGTCTCTGGGTTCTGCCTGCTGCACGGAGTCTTAGACAGGTACTTCAGCGTCTGGAAAGAGAGAAACAGGTGTGTGTCTGCTGCAAACCCTATACATTAAGTTTTGCTGGTTTTTGGCTACAGTGTGTTTGTGAGTGTGTACCCATCGTGGTCCTAACCTCATACAAAAAATGTTGAGGTTCTGCGGTGTGCTACTAACCTCGTACATGATGGTGTTGAGGTTCTGTTGTCCAGCGCTGTGTTTGTTCTTCCCACTGTCCTTTCTCTGTTCCTTCAGATCTGTCAGGAGCTGGTACACCTAGGAGAGAGAAAGATTGAGAGGGAGATAGAGGGGGAGTGAGTGAGTGAGAAAAAGAGATTACCAGGGGGAGAGATGGGATGCAAATACAGTGACGGGGAGGTAGTGCATGAGACAGAAAGAAATGCAGAGGAAGGGAGGGAGAGATGGGATGAAAATAGTGATGGGGGGACAGAAACAAACAGTGGGGGGAGGGAGTGCATGAGACAGAAAGAAATACAGAGGGAGGGAGACGGGATGCAAATACAGTGGGGGGAGGGGGTGCATGAGACAGAAAGAAATACAGAGGGAGGGAGACATGCAAATACAGTGGGGGGAGGGAGTGCATGAGACAGAAAGAAATACAGAGGGAGGGAGACGGGATGCAAACACAGTGGGGGGAGGGAGTGCATGAGACAGAAATAAATACAGAGGGAGGGAGATGGGATGCAAATACAGTGGGGGGAGGGAGTGCATGAGAGAAATAAATACAGAGGGAGGGAGATGGGATGCAAATACAGTGGGGGGAGGGAGTGCATGAGACAGAAAGAAATACAGAGGGAGGGAGACGGGATGCAAACACAGTGGGGGGAGGGAGTGCATGAGACAGAAATAAATACAGAGGGAGGGAGATGGGATGCAAATACAGTGGGGGGAGGGAGTGCATGAGACAGAAAGAAATACAGAGGGAGGGAGATGGGATGCAAATACAGTGGGGGGAGGGAGTGCATGAGACAGAAAGAAATACAGAGGGAGGGAGACGGGATGCAAATACAGTGACATAACATGTCAAAATGACACACAAAAAAATAATACAATGGGCCGCAGCCAAATAATATAAATTACCTCATAGTTGCTGAGCATAGCAGCATTGGCATCCTTCCTGAATGATAAACATGAGACAGACGATTGAAAAGGTCTAATATCTTACGGTGTAATGCCATGAGATCGTACTACATACTTGATTCACTCAACAAGTGAAAATGTAGAAGACCCCCTGTGACCCACCAAAACTACAGATTTATAGTGGTAATCTTTGTTGATTTGTGAGATTTCCTAAAGTCTAAATGTATTCTTTAAATAGTCTTGAACCAGCAGGTTAGCGTTTTTCATCATGAAAAATGTTCTGGATGCAGAACTGGAGACTGGTCACGAACTGGCACAGCCACAAAGTCATAAAATATGATTTCAAACCGAACCTTAACCACACTGTTAAGCCGGATGCATAACCCCAAATTTAAATTAAGACCAAAAAGCCAATTTTAACTTTGCATCCTGCCTATCTAAGGTTTAAGGGGAAATCGCTCAGTTCTGAATCCAGGACAGGACTCGTGATAATAAACGCCAACCTGCATACTGGTAATCGGAGGACAACATGTTTGTGCCAGAAAGAAAACCACTTTATAAAAGACATAACTAACTAGTAGTACCTACTCTGGTTATTTAGCTGAAAAAATATATGATTCCATACTCATCATGATCAGGCAAAGGGCATCCAGGCAATAAGATGTAGGCCTAGCTATCATCTTTGTTTTATAATCACCGTGTGTTGCGTGCACTGCTGAGTCTTTACAGGAAAAGCTAGCTATATATTTCACAAAACAACAACTACGCACAACAGTTAAACCATGTTAACATAAATCTATGTCGATGAAATAAATGGTCAGAAAATGCTTACACTTCCATTTTGCCAGCATCTCTAGCTTGATCCCTTGCCAATTTAATCCGGCTGGAAACGTGTTTGCTGATAAAATGAGTTCCTAGTCCGCAGACGTTTATATAACTCGTGACATTACCGTTATACTCGTAGCAGGATATTATGCTGGCAGCACGATCTCGGATTTTATTTGTTTTAGGACTCTAGTGCAATATAACTGTTTTTCACAGCATTGAACCCACCTCTGAAAAAATGTATGGATAATTTGAGGTATTCTT